>NW_027413205.1:0-229215 GCF_048544455.1 Silene latifolia | reverse complement strand
CTTAATGAACAAGGAGAAATGATTCACACAATGAGTAACAAGGACTAATGAACAAGAACAAATGGTTCACACAACGAGTCACAAAGACTAATAAACAAGAACAAATGGTTCACACAACGAGTCACAAGGACTAATGAACTAGAACAAATGAATTACAGAACGAGGCAGAAGGACTAATTAACAAGGACAAATGATTTACACAATGAGTCACAAGGACAAATGAACTAGAACAAATGATTCACACAAGGAGTCACAACGACTAATGAACAAAGACAAATGGTTCACACAACGAGTCACAAGGACTAATGAACAAGGACAAATGATTCACACAACGAGTCACAAGGACTAATGAACAAGAACAAATGGTTCAAACAACGAGTCACAAGGACTAATGAACTAGAACAAATGGTTCACATAACGAGTCAGAAGGACTAATGAACTAGAACAAATGATTTACAGAACGAGTCATAATGACTAATAAACAAGGACAAATGGTTTACACAAGGAGTCACAAGGACTAATTAACAAGGTCAAATGATTTACATAACGAGTCATAATGAATAATGAACTAGGACAAATGATTCACAAAATGAGTCACAATGACTAATGAACTAGAACAAATGATTCACACAAGGAGTCACATTGACTAATGAACAAGGACAAATGGTTCACACAACGAGTCACAAGGACTTAATGAACAAGGAGAAATGATTCACACAATGAGTCACAAGGACTAATGAACAAGAACAAATGGTTCACACAACGAGTCACAAAGACTAATAAACAAGAACAAATGGTTCACACAACGAGTCACAAGGACTAATGAACTAGAACAAATGATTTACACAACGAGTCAGAAGGACTAATTAACAAGGACAAATGATTCACACAACGAGTCACAAGGACTAATGAACAAAGACAAATGGTTTACAACGAGTCACAAGGACTAATTAACAAGGACAAATGATTTACACAACGAGTCACAAGGACTAATGACCAAGAACAAATAGTTCACACAACGAGTCACAAGGACTAATGAACTAGAACAAATGATGTACACAACGAGTCACAATGACTAATAAACAAGGACAAATGGTTCACACAAGGAGTCACAAGGACTAATTAACAAGGTCAAATGATTTACATAACGAGTCATAATGAATAATGAACTAGGACAAATGATTCACAAAACGAGTCACAATGACTAATGAACTAGAACAAATGATTCACACAAGGAGTCACATTGACTAATGAACAAGGACAAATGGTTCACACAACGAGTCACAAGGACTTAATGAACAAGGAGAAATGATTCACACAATGAGTCACAAGGACTAATGAACAAGAACAAATGGTTCACACAACGAGTCACAAAGACTAATAAACAAGAACAAATGGTTCACACAACGAGTCACAAGGACTAATGAACAAGGACAAATGATTCACACAACGAGTCACAAGGACTAATGAACAAGAACAAATGGTTCAAACAACGAGTCACAAGGACTAATGAACTAGAACAAATGGTTCACACGAGTCACAAGGACTAATGAACTAGAACAAATGATTTACAGAACGAGTCATAATGACTAATAAACAAGGACAAATGGTTTACACAAGGAGTCACAAGGACTAATTAACAAGGTCAAATGATTTACATAACGAGTCATAATGAATAATGAACTAGGACAAATGATTCACAAAATGAGTCACAATGACTAATGAACTAGAACAAATGATTCACACAAGGAGTCACATTGACTAATGAACAAGGACAAATGGTTCACACAACGAGTCACAAGGACTTAATGAACAAGGAGAAATGATTCACACAATGAGTCACAAGGACTAATGAACAAGAACAAATGGTTCACACAACGAGTCACAAAGACTAATAAACAAGAACAAATGGTTCACACAACGAGTCACAAGGACTAATGAACTAGAACAAATGATTTACACAACGAGTCGAAAGGACTAATTAACAAGGACAAATGATTCACACAACGAGTCACAAGGACTAATGAACAAAGACAAATGGTTTACAACGAGTCACAAGGACTAATTAACAAGGACAAATGATTTACACAACGAGTCACAAGGACTAATGACCAAGAACAAATAGTTCACACAACGAGTCACAAGGACTAATGAACTAGAACAAATGATTACACAACACAACAAGAACAAATGAGTCACAATGACTAATAAACAAGGACAAATGGTTCACACAAGGAGTCACAAGGACTAATTAACAAGGTCAAATGATTTACATAACGAGTCATAATGAATAATGAACTAGGACAAATGATTCACAAAACGAGTCACAATGACTAATGAACTAGAACAAATGATTCACACAAGGAGTCACATTGACTAATGAACAAGGACAAATGGTTCACACAACGAGTCACAAGGACTTAATGAACAAGGAGAAATGATTCACACAATGAGTCACAAGGACTAATGAACAAGAACAAATGGTTCACACAACGAGTCACAAAGACTAATAAACAAGAACAAATGGTTCACACAACGAGTCACAAGGACTAATGAACTAGAACAAATGATTTACACAACGAGTCGAAAGGACTAATTAACAAGGACAAACGATTCACACAACGAGTCACAAGGACTAATGAACAAAGACAAATGGTTTACAACGAGTCACAAGGACTAATTAACAAGGACAAATGATTTACACAACGAGTCACAATGACAAATGAACTAGAACAAATGATTCACACAAGGAGTCACAATGACTAATGAACAAGGACAAATGGTTCACACAACGAGTCACAAGGACTAATGAACAAGGACAAATGATTCACACAACGAGTCACAAGGACTAATGAACAAGAACAAATGGTTCACACAACGAGTCACAAGGACTAATGAACAAGAACAAATGGTTCACACAACGAGTCACAAGGACTAATGAATTAGAACAAATGATTTACAGAACGAGTCATAATGACTAATAAACAAGGACAAATGGTTTACACAAGGAGTCACAAGGACTAATTAACAAGGTCAAATGATTTACATAACGAGTCATAATGAATAATGAACTAGGACAAATGATTCACAAAACGAGTCACAATGACTAATGAACTAGAACAAATGATTCACACAAGGAGTCACATTGACTAATGAACAAGGACAAATGGTTCACACAACGAGTCACAAGGACTTAATGAACAAGGAGAAATGATTCACACAATGAGTCACAAGGACTAATGAACAAGAACAAATGGTTCACACAACGAGTCACAAAGACTAATAAACAAGAACAAATGGTTCACACAACGAGTCACAAGGACTAATGAACTAGAACAAATGATTTACACAACGAGTCACAAGGACTAATTAACAAGGACAAATGATTTACACAATGAGTCACAAGGACAAATGAACTAGAACAAATGATTCACACAAGGAGTCACAACGACTAATGAACAAAGACAAATGGTTCACACAACGAGTCACAAGGACTAATGAACAAGGACAAATGATTCACACAACGAGTCACAAGGACTAATGAACAAGAACAAATGGTTCAAACAACGAGTCACAAGGACTAATGAACTAGAACAAATGATTTACACAACGAGTCACAATGACTAATGAACAAGGACAAATGATTCACACAACGAGTCACAAGGACTAATGAACAAAGACAAATGGTTTACAACGAGTCACAAGGACTAATTAACAAGGACAAATGATTTACACAACGAGTCACAATGACAAATGAACTAGAACAAATGATTCACACAAGGAGTCACAATGACTAATGAACAAGGACAAATGGTTCACACAACGAGTCACAAGGACTAATGAACAAGGACAAATGATTCACACAACGAGTCACAAGGACTAATGAACAAGAACAAATGATTCACACAAGGAGTCACAATGACTAATGAACAAGGACAAATGGTTCACACAACGAGTCACAAGGACTAATGAACAAGGACAAATGATTCACACAACGAGTCACAAGGACTAATGAACAAGAACAAATGGTTCACACAACGAGTCACAAGGACTAATGAACAAGAACAAATGGTTCACACAACGAGTCACAAGGACTAATGAACTAGAACAAATGATTTACAGAACGAGTCTTAATGACTAATAAACAAGGACAAATGGTTTACACAAGGAGTCACAAGGACTAATTAACAAGGTCAAATGATTTACATAACGAGTCATAATGAATAATGAACTAGGACAAATGATTCACAAAACGAGTCACAATGACTAATGAACTAGAACAAATGATTCACACAAGGAGTCACATTGACTAATGAACAAGGACAAATGGTTCACACAACGAGTCACAAGGACTTAATGAACAAGGAGAAATGATTCACACAATGAGTAACAAGGACTAATGAACAAGAACAAATGGTTCACACAACGAGTCACAAAGACTAATAAACAAGAACAAATGGTTCACACAACGAGTCACAAGGACTAATGAACTAGAACAAATGAATTACAGAACGAGGCAGAAGGACTAATTAACAAGGACAAATGATTTACACAATGAGTCACAAGGACAAATGAACTAGAACAAATGATTCACACAAGGAGTCACAATGACTAATGAACAAAGACAAATGGTTCACACAACGAGTCACAAGGACTAATGAACAAGGACAAATGATTCACACAACGAGTCACAAGGACTAATGAACAAAGACAAATGGTTTACAACGAGTCACAAGGACTAATTAACAAGGACAAATGATTTACACAACGAGTCACAAGGACTAATGAACAAGAACAAATAGTTCACACAACGAGTCACAAGGACTAATGAACTAGAACAAATGATGTACACAACGAGTCACAATGACTAATAAACAAGGACAAATGGTTCACACAAGGAGTCACAAGGACTAATTAACAAGGTCAAATGATTTACATAACGAGTCATAATGAATAATGAACTAGGACAAATGATTCACAAAACGAGTCACAATGACTAATGAACTAGAACAAATGATTCACACAAGGAGTCACATTGACTAATGAACAAGGACAAATGGTTCACACAACGAGTCACAAGGACTTAATGAACAAGGAGAAATGATTCACACAATGAGTCACAAGGACTAATGAACAAGAACAAATGGTTCACACAACGAGTCACAAAGACTAATAAACAAGAACAAATGGTTCACACAACGAGTCACAAGGACTAATGAACTAGAACAAATGATTTACACAACGAGTCGAAAGGACTAATTAACAAGGACAAATGATTCACACAACGAGTCACAAGGACTAATGAACAAAGACAAATGGTTTACAACGAGTCACAAGGACTAATTAACAAGGACAAATGATTTACACAACGAGTCACAATGACAAATGAACTAGAACAAATGATTCACACAAGGAGTCACAATGACTAATGAACAAGGACAAATGGTTCACACAACGAGTCACAAGGACTAATGAACAAGGACAAATGATTCACACAACGAGTCACAAGGACTAATGAACAAGAACAAATGGTTCACACAACGAGTCACAAGGACTAATGAACAAGAACAAATGGTTCACACAACGAGTCACAAGGACTAATGAATTAGAACAAATGATTTATGTAACGAGTCATAATGACTAATAAACAAGGACAAATGGTTTACACAAGGAGTCACAAGGACTAATTAACAAGGTCAAATGATTTACATAACGAGTCATAATGAATAATGAACTAGGACAAATGATTCACAAAACGAGTCACAATGACTAATGAACTAGAACAAATGATTCACACAAGGAGTCACATTGACTAATGAACAAGGACAAATGGTTCACACAACGAGTCACAAGGACTTAATGAACAAGGAGAAATGATTCACACAATGAGTCACAAGGACTAATGAACAAGAACAAATGGTTCACACAACGAGTCACAAAGACTAATAAACAAGAACAAAGGTTCACACAACGACTCACAAGGACTAATGAACTAGAACAAATGAATTTAACGAGGCACAACGAGTCACAAGGACTAATTAACAAGGACAAATGATTTACACAATGAGTCACAAGGACAAATGAACTAGAACAAATGATTCACACAAGGAGTAACAATGACTAATGAACAAAGACAAATGGTTCACACAACGAGTCACAAGGACTAATGAACAAGGACAAATGATTCACACAACGAGTCACAAGGACTAATGAACAAGAACAAATGGTTCAAACAACGAGTCACAAGGACTGATGAACTAGAACAAATGATTTTCACAAGGACTAATGAACAAGGACAAATGATTCACACAACGAGTCACAAGGACTAATGAACAAAGACAAATCGTTTACAACGAGTCACAAGGACTAATTAACAAGGACAAATGATTTACACAACGATTCACAATGACAAATGAACTAGAACAAATGATTCACACAAGGAGTCACAATGACTAATGAACAAGGACAAATGGTTCACACAACGAGTCACAAGGACTAATGAACAAGGACAAATGATTCACACAACGAGTCACAAGGACTAATGAACAAGAACAAATGATTCACACAAGGAGTCACAATGACTAATGAACAAGGACAAATGGTTCACACAACGAGTCACAAGGACTAATGAACAAGGACAAATGATTCACACAACGAGTCACAAGGACTAATGAACAAGAACAAATGGTTCACACAACGAGTCACAAGGACTAATGAACAAGAACAAATGGTTCACACAACGAGTCACAAGGACTAATGAACTAGAACAAATGATTTACAGAACGAGTCTTAATGACTAATAAACAAGGACAAATGGTTTACACAAGGAGTCACAAGGACTAATTAACAAGGTCAAATGATTTACATAACGAGTCATAATGAATAATGAACTAGGACAAATGATTCACAAAACGAGTCACAATGACTAATGAACTAGAACAAATGATTCACACAAGGAGTCACATTGACTAATGAACAAGGACAAATGGATTCACACAACGAGTCACAAGGACTTAATGAATAAGGACAAATGATTCACACAATGAGTCACAAGGACTAATGAACAAGAACAAATGGTTCACACAACGAGTCACAAAGACTAATAAACAAGAACAAATGGTTCACACAACGAGTCACAAGGACTAATGAACAAGAACAAATGATTTACACAACGAGTCACAAGGACTAATTAACAAGGACAAATGATTTACACAATGAGTCACAAGGACAAATGAACTAGAACAAATGATTCACACAAGGAGTCACAAGGACTAATGAACAAAGACAAATGATTCACACAACGAGTCACAAGGACTAATGAACAAGGACAAATGATTCACACAACGAGTCACAAGGACTAATGAACAAAGACAAATGGTTTACAACGAGTCACAAGGACTAATTAACAAGGACAAATGATTTACACAACGAGTCACAAGGACTAATGAACAAGAACAAATAGTTCACACAACGAGTCACAAGGACTAATGAACTAGAACAAATGATGTACACAACGAGTCACAATGACTAATAAACAAGGACAAATGGTTCACACAAGGAGTCACAAGGACTAATTAACAAGGTCAAATGATTTACATAACGAGTCATAATGAATAATGAACTAGGACAAATGATTCACAAAACGAGTCACAATGACTAATGAACTAGAACAAATGATTCACACAAGGAGTCACATTGACTAATGAACAAGGACAAATGGTTCACACAACGAGTCACAAGGACTTAATGAACAAGGAGAAATGATTCACACAATGAGTCACAAGGACTAATGAACAAGAACAAATGGTTCACACAACGAGTCACAAAGACTAATAAACAAGAACAAATGGTTCACACAACGAGTCACAAGGACTAATGAACTAGAACAAATGATTTACACAACGAGTCAGAAGGACTAATTAACAAGGACAAATGATTCACACAACGAGTCACAAGGACTAATGAACAAAGACAAATGGTTTACAACGAGTCACAAGGACTAATTAACAAGGACAAATGATTTACACAACGAGTCACAATGACAAATGAACTAGAACAAATGATTCACACAAGGAGTCACAATGACTAATGAACAAGGACAAATGGTTCACACAACGAGTCACAAGGACTAATGAACAAGGACAAATGATTCACACAACGAGTCACAAGGACTAATGAACAAGAACAAATGGTTCACACAACGAGTCACAAGGACTAATGAACAAGAACAAATGGTTCACACAACGAGTCACAAGGACTAATGAATTAGAACAAATGATTTACAGAACGAGTCATAATGACTAATAAACAAGGACAAATGGTTTACACAAGGAGTCACAAGGACTAATTAACAAGGTCAAATGATTTACATAACGAGTCATAATGAATAATGAACTAGGACAAATGATTCACAAAACGAGTCACAATGACTAATGAACTAGAACAAATGATTCACACAAGGAGTCACATTGACTAATGAACAAGGACAAATGGTTCACACAACGAGTCACAAGGACTAATGAACAAAGACAAATGATTCACACAACGAGTCACAAGGACTAATGAACAAGAACAAATGGTTCACACAACGAGTCACAAGGACTAATGAAGAAGAACAAATGGTTCAAACAACGAGTCACAAGGACTAATGAACTAGAACAAATGATTTACACAACGAGTAGAAGACTAATTAACAAGGACAAATGATTCACACAACGAGTCACAAGGACTAATGAACAAAGACAAATGGTTTACAACGAGTCACAAGGACTAATGAACAAGGACAAATGATTCACACAACGAGTCACAAGGACTAATGAACAAGAACAAATGGTTCACACAACGAGTCACAAGGACTAATGAACAAGAACAAATGATTCACACAACGAGTCACAAGGACTAATGAACAAGAACAAATGGTTCACACAACGAGTCACAAGGACTAATGAACAAGAACAAATGATTTACACAACGAGTCAGAAGGACTAATTAACAAGGACAAATGATTTACACAATGAGTCACAAGGACAAATGAACTAGAACAAATGATTCACACAAGGAGTAACAATGACTAATGAACAAAGACAAATGGTTCACACAACGAGTCACAAGGACTAATGAACAAGGACAAATGATTCACACAACGAGTCACAAGGACTAATGAACAAGAACAAATGGTTCAAACAACGAGTCACAAGGACTAATGAACAAGAACAAATGATTTACACAACGAGTCACAAGGACTAATGAACTAGAACAAATGATTTCACAACAACGAGTCACAAGGACTAATGAACAAAGACAAATCGTTTACAACGAGTCACAAGGACTAATTAACAAGGACAAATGATTTACACAACGATTCACAATGACAAATGAACTAGAACAAATGATTCACACAAGGAGTCACAATGACTAATGAACAAGGACAAATGGTTCACACAACGAGTCACAAGGACTAATGAACAAGGACAAATGATTCACACAACGAGTCACAAGGACTAATGAACAAGGACAAATGATTCACACAAGGAGTCACAATGACTAATGAACAAGGACAAATGGTTCACACAACGAGTCACAAGGACTAATGAACAAGGACAAATGATTCACACAACGAGTCACAAGGACTAATGAACAAGAACAACTGGTTCACACAACGAGTCACAAGGACTAATGAACAAGAACAAATGGTTCACACAACGAGTCACAAGGACTAATGAACTAGAACAAATGATTTACAGAACGAGTCTTAATGACTAATAAACAAGGACAAATGGTTTACACAAGGAGTCACAAGGACTAATTAACAAGGTCAAATGATTTACATAACGAGTCATAATGAATAATGAACTAGGACAAATGATTCACAAAACGAGTCACAATGACTAATGAACTAGAACAAATGATTCACACAAGGAGTCACATTGACTAATGAACAAGGACAAATGGTTCACACAACGAGTCACAAGGACTTAATGAACAAGGAGAAATGATTCACACAATGAGTAACAAGGACTAATGAACAAGAACAAATGGTTCACACAACGAGTCACAAAGACTAATAAACAAGAACAAATGGTTCACACAACGAGTCACAAGGACTAATGAACTAGAACAAATGAATTACAGAACGAGGCAGAAGGACTAATTAACAAGGACAAATGATTTACACAATGAGTCACAAGGACAAATGAACTAGAACAAATGATTCACACAAGGAGTCACAATGACTAATGAACAAAGACAAATGGTTCACACAACGAGTCACAAGGACTAATGAACAAGGACAAATGATTCACACAACGAGTCACAAGGACTAATGAACAAGAACAAATGGTTCACACAACGAGTCACAATGACTAATGAACAAGAAAAAATGGTTCACACAACGAGTCACAAGGACTAATGAACTAGAACAAATGAATTACACAAACGAGACTAAGGACTAATTAAAAAGGACAAATGATTCACACAACGAGTCACAAGGACTAATGAACAAGGACAAATGGTTTACAACGAGTCACAAGGACTATGTAACAAGGACAAATGATTTACACAACGAGTCACAATGAAAAATGAACTAGAACAAATGATTCACACAAGGAGTCACAATGACTAATGAACAAGGACAAATGGTTCACACAACGAGTCACAAGGACTAATGAACAAAGACAAATGATTCACACAACGAGTCACAAGGACTAATGAACAAGAACAAATGGTTCACACAACGAGTCACAAGGACTAATGAAGAAGAACAAATGGTTCAAACAACGAGTCACAAGGACTAATGAACTAGAACAAATGATTTACACAACGACAACGAGATAGAAACACACAACGAGTCACAAGGACTAATGAACAAAGACAAATGGTTTACAACGAGTCACAAGGACTAATTAACAAGGACAAATGATTTACACAACGAGTCACAAGGACTAATGACCAAGAACAAATAGTTCACACAACGAGTCACAAGGACTAATGAACTAGAACAAATGATGTACACAACGAGTCACAATGACTAATAAACAAGGACAAATGGTTCACACAAGGAGTCACAAGGACTAATTAACAAGGTCAAATGATTTACATAACGAGTCATAATGAATAATGAACTAGGACAAATGATTCACAAAACGAGTCACAATGACTAATGAACTAGAACAAATGATTCACACAAGGAATCACAATGACTAAAGAACAAGAACAAATGGTTCACACAACGAGTCACAAGGACTAATGAACAAGAACAAATGGTTCACACAACGAGTCACAAGGACTAATGAACTAGAACAAATGATTTACACAACGAGTCAGAAGGACTAATTAACAAGGACAAATGATTCACACAACGAGTCACAAGGACTAATGAACAAAGACAAATGGTTTACAACGAGTCACAAGGACTAATTAACAAGGACAAATAATTTTCACAACGAGTCACAATGACTAATGAACAAGAACAAATCGTTCACACAACGAGTCACACGGACTAATGAACTAGAACAAATGATGTACACAATGAGTCACAATGACTAATAAACAAGGACAAATGGTTCACACAATGAGTCACAAGGACTAATTAACAAGGTCAAATGATTTACATAACGAGTCATAATGAATAATGAACTAGGACAAATGATTCACAAAACGAGTCACAATGACTAATGAACTAGAACAAATGAATTACAGAACGAGGCAGAAGGACTAATTAACAAGGACAAATGATTTACACAATGAGTCACAATGACAAATGAACTAGAACAAATGATTCACACAAGGAGTCACAATGACTAATGAACAAAGACAAATGGTTCACACAACGAGTCACAAGGACTAATGAACAAGGACAAATGATTCACACAACGAGTCACAAGGACTAATGAACAAGAACAAATGGTTCACACAACGAGTCACAATGACTAATGAACAAGAAAAAATGGTTCACACAACGAGTCACAAGGACTAATGAACTAGAACAAATGAATTACACAACGAGGCAGAAGGACTAATTAACAAGGACAAATGATTCACACAACGAGTCACAAGGACTAATGAACAAGGACAAATGGTTTACAACGAGTCACAAGGACTATGTAACAAGGACAAATGATTTACACAACGAGTCACAATGAAAAATGAACTAGAACAAATGATTCACACAAGGAGTCACAATGACTAATGAACAAGGACAAATGGTTCACACAACGAGTCACAAGGACTAATGAACAAAGACAAATGATTCACACAACGAGTCACAAGGACTAATGAACAAGAACAAATGGTTCACACAACGAGTCACAAGGACTAATGAAGAAGAACAAATGGTTCAAACAACGAGTCACAAGGACTAATGAACTAGAACAAATGATTTACACAACGAGACTAATGAACAAGACAAATGACACAACGAGTCACAAGGACTAATGAACAAATGATTTCACAAAGTCACAATGACTAATGAACAAAGACAAATGGTTCACAACGAGTCACAAGGACTAATTAACAAGGACAAATGATTCACACAACGAGTCACAAGGACTAATGAACAAGAACAAATGATTCACACAACGAGTCACAAGGACTAATGAACAAGAACAAATGTTTCACACAACGAGTCACAAGGACTAATGAACAAGAACAAATGGTTCACACAACGAGTCACAAGGACTAATGAACTAGAACAAATGATTTACACAACGAGTCACAATGACTAATAAACAAGGACAAATGGTTTACACAAGGAGTCACAAGGACTAATTAACAAGGACAAATGATTTACATAACGAGTCATAATGAATAATGAACTAGGACAAATGATTCACAAAACGAGTCACAATGACTAATGAACTAGAACAAATGATTCACACAAGGAGTCACAATGACTAATGAACAAGGACAAATGGTTCACACAACGAGTCACAAGGACTAATGAACAAGGACAAATGATTCACACAATGAGTCACAAGGACTAATGAACAAGAACAAATGGTTCACACAACGAGTCACAAAGACTAATAAACAAGAACAAATGATTCACACAACGAGTCACAAGGACTAATGAACTAGAACAAATGATTCACACAACGAGTCACAAGGACTAATTAACAAGGACAAATGATTTACACAATGAGTCACAAGGACAAATGAACTAGAACAAATGATTCACACAAGGAGTCACAATGACTAATGAACAAAGACAAATGGTTCACACAACGAGTCACAAGGACTAATGAACAAGGACAAATGATTCACACAACGAGTCACAAGGACTAATGAACAAGAACAAATGGTTCACACAAAGAGTCACAATGACTAATGAACAAGAAAAAAATGGTTCACACAACGAGTCACAAGGACTAATGAACTAGAACAAATGAATTACACAACGAGTCACAAGGACTAATTAAAAAGGACAAATGATTCACACAACGAGTCACAAGGACTAATGAACAAGGACAAATGGTTTACAACGAGTCACAAGGACTAATTAACAAGGACAAATGATTTACACAACGAGTCACAATGACAAATGAACTAGAACAAATGATTCACACAAGGAGTCACAATGACTAATGAACAAGGACAAATGGTTCACACAACGAGTCACAAGGACTAATGAACAAAGACAAATGATTCACACAACGAGTCACAAGGACTAATGAACAAGAACAAATGGTTCACACAACGAGTCACAAGGACTAATGAAGAAGAACAAATGGTTCAAACAACGAGTCACAAGGACTAATGAACTAGAACAAATGAATTACACAACGAGGCAGAAGGACTAATTAAAAAGGACAAATGGTTCACACGAGTCACAAGGACTAATGAACAAAGACAAATGATTCACACAACGAGTCACAAGGACTAATGAACAAGAACAAATGATTCACACAACGAGTCACAAGGACTAATGAACAAGGACAAATGATTCACACAACGAGTCACAAGGACTAATGAACAAAGACAAATGGTTTACAACGAGTCACAAGGACTAATTAACAAGGACAAATGATTTTTACAACGAGTCACAATGACAAATGAACTAGAACAAATGATTCACACAAGGAGTCACAATGACTAATGAACAAGGACAAATGGTTCACACAACGAGTCACAAGGACTAATGAACAAAGACAAATGATTCACACAACGAGTCACAAGGACTAATGAACAAGAACAAATGGATCACACAACGAGTCACAAGGACTAATGAACAAGAACAAATGGTTCACACAACGAGTCACAAGGACTAATGAACTAGAACAAATGATTTACAAAACGAGTCACAATGACTAATAAACAAGGACAAATGGTTCACACAAGGAGTCACAAGGACTAATTAACAAGGTCAAATGATTTACATAACGAGTCATAATGAATAATGAACTAGGACAAATGATTCACAAAACGAGTCACAATGACTAATGAACTAGAACAAATGATTCACACAAGGAGTCACAATGACTAATGAACAAGGACAAATGGTTCACACAACGAGTCACAAGGACTAATGAACAAGGACAAATGATTCACACAACGAGTCACAAGGACTAATGAACAAGAACAAATGGTTCACACAACGAGTCACAATGACTAATGAACAAGAAAAAATGGTTCACACAACGAGTCACAAGGACTAATGAACAAGAACAAATGATTTACACAACGAGTCACAAGGACTAATGAACAAGGACAAATGATTCACACAACGAGTCACAAGGACTAATGAACAAGGACAAATGGTTTACAACGAGTCACAAGGACTAATGAACAAGGACAAATGATTTACACAACGAGTCACAGGACTGAAAATGAACTAGAACAAATGATTCACACAAGGAGTCACAATGACTAATGAACAAGACAAATGGTTCACACAACGAGTCACAAGGACTAATGAACAAAGACAAATGATTCACACAACGAGTCACAAGGACTAATGAACAAGAACAAATGGTTCACACAACGAGTCACAAGGACTAATGAACAAGAACAAATGGTTCAAACAACGAGTCACAAGGACTAATGAACTAGAACAAATGATTTACACAACGAGTCACAATGACTAATGAACAAGGACAAATGATTCACACAACGAGTCACAAGGACTAATGAACAAAGACAAATGGTTTACAACGAGTCACAAGGACTAATTATCAAGGACAAATGATTTTCACAACGAGTCACAATGACTAATGAACAAGAACAAATCGTTCACACAACGAGTCACAAGGACTAATGAACTAGAACAAATGATGTACACAATGAGTCACAATGACTAATAAACAAGGACAAATGGTTCACACAATGAGTCACAAGGACTAATTAACAAGGTCAAATGATTTACATAACGAGTCATAATGAATAATGAACTAGGACAAATGATTCACAAAACGAGTCACAATGACTAATGAACTAGAACAAATGAATTACGTAACAACGAGTCACGAAGGACTAATTAACAAGGACAAATGATTTACACAATGAGTCACAATGACAAATGAACTAGAACAAATGATTCACACAAGGAGTCACAATGACTAATGAACAAAGACAAATGGTTCACACAACGAGTCACAAGGACTAATGAACAAGGACAAATGATTCACACAACGAGTCACAAGGACTAATGAACAAGAACAAATGGTTCACACAACGAGTCACAATGACTAATGAACAAGAAAAAATGGTTCACACAACGAGTCACAAGGACTAATGAACTAGAACAAATGATTTACACAACGAGTCACAAGGACTAATTAACAAGGACAAATGATTCACACAACGAGTCACAAGGACTAATGAACAAGGACAAATGGTTTACAACGAGTCACAAGGACTATGTAACAAGGACAAATGATTTACACAACGAGTCACAATGAAAAATGAACTAGAACAAATGATTCACACAAGGAGTCACAATGACTAATGAACAAGGACAAATGGTTCACACAACGAGTCACAAGGACTAATGAACAAAGACAAATGATTCACACAACGAGTCACAAGGACTAATGAACAAGAACAAATGGTTCACACAACGAGTCACAAGGACTAATGAAGAAGAACAAATGGTTCAAACAACGAGTCACAAGGACTAATGAACTAGAACAAATGATGTACACAATGAGTCACAATGACTAATAAACAAGAACAAATGGTTCACACAACGAGTCACAAGGACTAATGAACAAAGACAAATGGTTTACAACGAGTCACAAGGACTAATTAACAAGGACAAATGATTCACACAACGAGTCACAATGACTAATGAACAAGAACAAATGATTCACACAACGAGTCACAAGGACTAATGAACAAGAACAAATGATTCACACAACGAGTCACAAGGACTAATGAACAAGAACAAATGGTTCACACAACGAGTCACAAGGACTAATGAACTAGAACAAATGATTTACACAACGAGTCACAATGACTAATGAACTAGAACAAATGATTTACACAAGGAGTCACATTGACTAATGAACAAGGACAAATGGTTCACACAACGAGTCACAATGACTAATGAACAAGGACAAATGATTCACACAACGAGTCACAAGGACTAATGAACAAGAACAAATGATTCACACAACGAGTCACAATGACTAATGAACAAGAACAAATGGTTCACACAACGAGTCACAAGGACTAATGAACAAGAACAAATGATTCACACAACGAGTCACAAGGACTAATGAACAAGAACAAATGGTTCACACAACGAGTCACAAGGACTAATGAACAAGAACAAATGATTCACACAACGAGTCACAAGGACTAATGAACAAGAACAAATGATTCACACAACGAGTCACAAGGACTAATTAACAAGGACAAATGATTTACACAATGAGTCACAAGGACAAATGAACTAGAACAAATGATTCACACAAGGAGTCACAATGACTAATGAACAAAGACAAATGGTTCACACAACGAGTCACAAGGACTAATGAACAAGGACAAATGATTCACACAACGAGTCACAAGGACTAATGAACAAGAACAAATGGTTCACACAACGAGTCACAATGACTAATGAACAAGAAAAAATGGTTCACACAACGAGTCACAAGGACTAATGAACAAGAACAAATGAATCACACAACGAGTCACAAGGACTAATGAACAAGGACAAATGATTTACACAACGAGTCACAAGGACTAATGAACAAGGACAAATGATTCATACAACGAGTCACAAGGACTAATGAACAAGGACAAATGGTTAACAACGAGTCACAAGGACTAATTAACAAGGACAAATGATTTACACAACGAGTCACAATGAAAAATGAACTAGAACAAATGATTCACACAAGGAGTCACAATGACTAATGAACAAGGACAAATGGTTCACACAACGAGTCACAAGGACTAATGAACAAAGACAAATGATTCACACAACGAGTCACAAGGACTAATGAACAAGAACAAATGGTTCACACAACGAGTCACAAGGACTAATGAAGAAGAACAAATGGTTCAAACAACGAGTCACAAGGACTAATGAACTAGAACAAATGATTTACACAACGAGTCACAAGGACTAATGAACAAGAACAAATGATTCACACAACGAGTCACAAGGACTAATGAACAAAGACAAATGGTTCACACAACGAGTCACAAGGACTAATGAACAAGAACAAATGATTTACACAACGAGTCACAAGGACTAATGAACAAGGACAAATGATTCACACAACGAGTCACAAGGACTAATGAACAAAGACAAATGGTTCACACAACGAGTCACAAGGACTAATTAACAAGGACAAATGATTTACACAACGAGTCACAATGAAAAATGAACTAGAACAAATGATTCACACAAGGAGTCACAATGACTAATGAACAAGGACAAATGGTTCACACAACGAGTCACAAGGACTAATGAACAAGGACAAATGATTCACACAACGAGTCACAAGGACTAATGAACAAGAACAAATGATTTACACAACGAGTCACAAGGACTAATGAAGAAGAACAAATGGTTCAAACAACGAGTCACAAGGACTAATGAACTAGAACAAATGATTCAACACACAACGACAAGGACTAATGAACAAGGACAAATGATTCACACAACGAGTCACAAGGACTAATGAACAAAGACAAATGGTTTACAACGAGTCACAAGGACTAATGAACAAGGACAAATGATTCACACAACGAGTCACAAGGACTAATGAACAAGAACAAATGGTTCACACAACGAGTCACAAGGACTAATGAACTAGAACAAATGATTACTACACAACGAGTCACAATGACTAATAAAACAAGGACAAATGGTTCACACAAGGAGTCACAAGGACTAATGAACAAGAACAAATGATTTACACAACGAGTCACAAGGACTAATGAACAAGGACAAATGATTCACAAAACGAGTCACAATGACTAATGAACTAGAACAAATGATTCACACAAGGAGTCACAATGACTAATGAACAAAGACAAATGGTTCACACAACGAGTCACAAGGACTAATGAACAAGAACAAATGGTTCACACAACGAGTCACAAGGACTAATGAACTAGAACAAATGATTCACACAAGGAATCACAATGACTAAAGAACAAGAACAAATGGTTCACACAACGAGTCACAAGGACTAATGAACAAAGACAAATGGTTTACAACGAGTCACAAGGACTAATTAACAAGGACAAATAATTTTCACAACGAGTCACAATGACTAATGAACAAGAACAAATCGTTCACACAACGAGTCACACGGACTAATGAACTAGAACAAATGATGTACACAATGAGTCACAATGACTAATAAACAAGGACAAATGGTTCACACAATGAGTCACAAGGACTAATTAACAAGGTCAAATGATTTACATAACGAGTCATAATGAATAATGAACTAGGACAAATGATTCACAAAACGAGTCACAATGACTAATGAACTAGAACAAATGAATTACAGAACGAGGCAGAAGGACTAATTAACAAGGACAAATGATTTACACAATGAGTCACAATGACAAATGAACTAGAACAAATGATTCACACAAGGAGTCACAATGACTAATGAACAAAGACAAATGGTTCACACAACGAGTCACAAGGACTAATGAACAAGGACAAATGATTCACACAACGAGTCACAAGGACTAATGAACAAGAACAAATGGTTCACACAACGAGTCACAATGACTAATGAACAAGAAAAAATGGTTCACACAACGAGTCACAAGGACTAATGAACTAGAACAAATGAATTACACAACGAGGCAGAAGGACTAATTAACAAGGACAAATGATTCACACAACGAGTCACAAGGACTAATGAACAAGGACAAATGGTTTACAACGAGTCACAAGGACTATGTAACAAGGACAAATGATTTACACAACGAGTCACAATGAAAAATGAACTAGAACAAATGATTCACACAAGGAGTCACAATGACTAATGAACAAGGACAAATGGTTCACACAACGAGTCACAAGGACTAATGAACAAAGACAAATGATTCACACAACGAGTCACAAGGACTAATGAACAAGAACAAATGGTTCACACAACGAGTCACAAGGACTAATGAAGAAGAACAAATGGTTCAAACAACGAGTCACAAGGACTAATGAACTAGAACAAATGATTTACACAACGAGTCACAAAGACTAATGAACAAGGACAAATGGTTTCACAAATGAGTCACAAGGACTAATTAACAAGGACAAATGATTTACACAACGAGTCACAAGGACTAATGAACAAGAACAAATGATTCACACAACGAGTCACAATGACTAATGAACAAGAACAAATGGTTCACACAACGAGTCACAAGGACTAATGAACAAGAACAAATGGTTCACACAACGAGTCACAAGGACTAATGAACAAGAACAAATGATTTACACAACGAGTCACAAGGACTAATGAACTAGAACAAATGATTTACACAACGAGTCACAATGACTAATGAACAAGAACAAATGATTCACACAAGGAGTCACAAGGACTAATGAACAAGGACAAATGATTTACACAACGAGTCACAATGACTAATGAACAAGGACAAATGATTCACACAACGAGTCACAATGACTAATGAACAAAGAACAAATGATTCACAAACGAGTCACAATGACTAATGAACAAGAACAAATGATTCACACAACGAGTCACAAGGACTAATGAACAAGAACAAATGGTTCACACAACGAGTCACAAGGACTAATGAACAAGGAAAAATGATTCACACAACGAGTCACAAGGACTAATGAACAAGAACAAATGATTCACACAACGAGTCACAAAGACTAATGAACAAGAACAAATGATTCACACAACGAGTCACAAGGACTAATGAACAAGAACAAATGGTTTACACAACGAGTCACAAGGACTAATTAACAAGGACAAATGATTTACACAATGAGTCACAATGACAAATGAACTAGAACAAATGATTCACACAAGGAGTCACAATGACTAATGAACAAAGACAAATGGTTCACACAACGAGTCACAAGGACTAATGAACAAGGACAAATGATTCACACAACGAGTCACAAGGACTAATGAACAAGAACAAATGATTTACACAACGAGTCACAATGACTAATGAACAAGAAAAAATGGTTCACACAACGAGTCACAAGGACTAATGAACTAGAACAAATGAATTTACACAAGAACAAAGTCACAAGGACTAATGAACAAGGACAAATGATTCACACAACGAGTCACAAGGACTAATGAACAAGGACAAATGGTTTACAACGAGTCACAAGGACTAATGAACAAGGACAAATGATTTACACAACGAGTCACAATGACAATGAACTAGAACAAATGATTCACACAAGGAGTCACAATGACTAATGAACAAGGACAAATGGTTCACACAACGAGTCACAAGGACTAATGAACAAAGACAAATGATTCACACAACGAGTCACAAGGACTAATGAACAAGAACAAATGGTTCACACAACGAGTCACAAGGACTAATGAACAAAGACAAATGGTTCAAACAACGAGTCACAAGGACTAATGAACTAGAACAAATGATTTACACAACGAGTCACAAGGACTAATGAACAAGAACAAATGGTTCACACAACGAGTCACAAGGACTAATGAACAAAGACAAATGGTTCACACAACGAGTCACAAGGACTAATGAACTAGAACAAATGATTTACACAACGAGTCACAAGGACTAATGAACAAGGACAAATGATTCACACAACGAGTCACAAGGACTAATGAACAAAGACAAATGGTTTACAACGAGTCACAAGGACTAATTAACAAGGACAAATGATTTACACAACGAGTCACAATGACAAATGAACTAGAACAAATGATTCACACAAGGAGTCACAATGACTAATGAACAAGGACAAATGGTTCACACAACGAGTCACAAGGACTAATGAACAAGGACAAATGATTCACACAACGAGTCACAAGGACTAATGAACAAGAACAAATGGTTCACAAAACGAGTCACAAGGACTAATGAACAAGAACAAATGGTTCACACAACGAGTCACAAGGACTAATGAACTAGAACAAATGATTCACACAACGAGTCACAATGACTAATAAACAAGGACAAATGATTCACACAACGAGTCACAAGGACTAATGAACAAGGACAAATGATTTACACAACGAGTCACAAGGACTAATGAACAAGGACAAATGATTCACAAAACGAGTCACAATGACTAATGAACTAGAACAAATGATTCACACAAGGAGTCACAATGACTAATGAACAAGGACAAATGGTTCACACAACGAGTCACAAGGACTAATGAACAAGGACAAATGATTCACACAATGAGTCACAAGGACTAATGAACAAGAACAAATGATTCACACAACGAGTCACAATGACTAATGAACAAGAACAAATGGTTCACACAACGAGTCACAAGGACTAATGAACTAGAACAAATGAATTACAGAACGAGTCAGAAGGACTAATTAACAAGGACAAATGATTTACACAATGAGTCACAAGGACAAATGAACTAGAACAAATGATTCACACAAGGAGTCACAATGACTAATGAACAAAGACAAATGGTTCACACAACGAGTCACAAGGACTAATGAACAAGGACAAATGATTCACACAACGAGTCACAAGGACTAATGAACAAGAACAAATGGTTCACACAACGAGTCACAATGACTAATGAACAAGAAAAAATGGTTCACACAACGAGTCACAAGGACTAATGAACTAGAACAAATGAATTACACAACGAGTCACAAGGACTAATTAACAAGGACAAATGATTCACACAACGAGTCACAAGGACTAATGAACAAGGACAAATGGTTTACAACGAGTCACAAGGACTATTGAACAAGGACAAATGATTTACACAACGAGTCACAATGAAAAATGAACTAGAACAAATGATTCACACAAGGAGTCACAATGACTAATGAACAAGGACAAATGGTTCACACAACGAGTCACAAGGACTAATGAACAAAGACAAATGATTCACACAACGAGTCACAAGGACTAATGAACAAGAACAAATGATTTACACAACGAGTCACAAGGACTAATGAACAAGAACAAATGATTCACACAACGAGTCACAAGGACTAATGAAGAAGAACAAATGGTTCAAACAACGAGTCACAAGGACTAATGAACAAGAACAAATGGTTTACACAACGAGTCACAAGGACTAATGAACAAGAACAAATGATTCACACAACGAGTCACAAGGACTAATGAACAAAGACAAATGGTTTACAACGAGTCACAAGGACTAATTAACAAGGACAAATGATTTACACAACGAGTCACAAGGACTAATGAACAAGAACAAATGGTTCACACAACGAGTCACAAGGACTAATGAACAAGAACAAATGATTAACACAACGAGTCACAATGACTAATGAACAAGGACAAATGGTTCACAAGGACTAATGAACAAGGAGTTCACAAGGACTAATGAACAAGAACAAATGATTCACACAACGAGTCACAATGACTAATGAACAAGAACAAATGATTCACACAACGAGTCACAATGACTAATGAACTAGAACAAATGATTCACACAAGAGAATCACAAGGACTAATGAACAAAGAACAAATGGTTCACACAACGAGTCACAAGGACTAATGAACAAGAACAAATGGTTCACACAACGAGTCACAAGGACTAATGAACTAGAACAAATGATTTACACAACGAGTCAGAAGGACTAATTAACAAGGACAAATGATTCACACAACGAGTCACAAGGACTAATGAACAAAGACAAATGGTTTACAACGAGTCACAAGGACTAATTAACAAGGACAAATGATTTTCACAACGAGTCACAATGACTAATGAACAAGAACAAATCGTTCACACAACGAGTCACAAGGACTAATGAACTAGAACAAATGATGTACACAATGAGTCACAATGACTAATAAACAAGGACAAATGGTTCACACAATGAGTCACAAGGACTAATTAACAAGGTCAAATGATTTACATAACGAGTCATAATGAATAATGAACTAGGACAAATGATTCACAAAACAAGTCACAATGACTAATGAACTAGAACAAATGAATTACGAACAACGAGTCACAAGGACTAATTAACAAGGACAAATGATTTACACAATGAGTCACAATGACAAATGAACTAGAACAAATGATTCACACAAGGAGTCACAATGACTAATGAACAAAGACAAATGGTTCACACAACGAGTCACAAGGACTGATGAACAAGGACAAATGATTCACACAACGAGTCACAAGGACTAATGAACAAGAACAAATGGTTCACACAACGAGTCACAATGACTAATGAACAAGAAAAAATGGTTCACACAACGAGTCACAAGGACTAATGAACTAGTACAAATGAATTACACAACGAGGCAGAAGGACTAATTAACAAGGACAAATGATTCACACAACGAGTCACAAGGACTAATGAACAAGGACAAATGGTTTACAACGAGTCACAAGGACTATGTAACAAGGACAAATGATTTACACAACGAGTCACAATGAAAAATGAACTAGAACAAATAATTCACACAAGGAGTCACAATGACTAATGAACAAGGACAAATGGTTCACACAACGAGTCACAAGGACTAATGAACAAAGA
This sequence comes from Silene latifolia, assembly GCF_048544455.1. Lineage (NCBI taxonomy): Eukaryota > Viridiplantae > Streptophyta > Magnoliopsida > Caryophyllales > Caryophyllaceae > Silene > Silene latifolia. The sequence continues at coordinate 205,051 of NW_027413205.1, read as the reverse complement.
CAAATGATTCACACAACGAGTCACAAGGACTAATGAACAAGAACAAATGGTTCACACAACGAGTCACAAGGACTAATGAAGAAGAACAAATGCTTCAAACAACGAGTCACAAGGACTAATGAACTAGAACAAATGATGTACACAATGAGTCACAATGACTAATAAACAAGGACAAATGGTTCACACAATGAGTCACAAGGACTAATGAACAAGGACAAATGGTTCATACAACGAGTCACAAGGACTAATGAACAAGGACAAATGATTCACACAACGAGTCACAAGGACTAATGAACAAGAACAAATGATTCACACAACGAGTCACAAGGACTAATGAACAAGAACAAATGATTCACACAACGAGTCACAATGACTAATGAACAAGGACAAATGGTTCACACAACGAGTCACAAGGACTAATTAACAAGGACAAATGATTCACACAACGAGTCACAATGAATAATGAACTAGAACAAATGATTCACACAAGGAGTCACAATGACTAATGAACAAGAACAAATGATTCACACAACGAGTCACAATGACTAATGAACAAGGACAAATGGTTCACACAACGAGTCACAAGGACTAATGAACAAGAACAAATGGTTCACACAACGAGTCACAATGACTAATGAACAAGAACAAATGGTTCACACAACGAGTCACAAGGACTAATGAACTAGAACAAATGAATTACACAACGAGTCACAAGGACTAATTAACAAGGACAAATGATTCACACAACGAGTCACAAGGACTAATGAACAAGGACAAATGGTTTACAACGAGTCACAAGGACTATGTAACAAGGACAAATGATTTACACAACGAGTCATCATGACAAATGAATGAAAAATGAACTAGAACAAATGATTCACACAAGGAGTCACAATGACTAATGAACAAGGACAAATGGTTCACACAACGAGTCACAAGGACTAATTAACAAGGACAAATGATTCACACAACGAGTCACAAGGACTAATGAACAAGAACAAATGGTTCACAAAACGAGTCACAAGGACTAATGAAGAAGAACAAATGGTTCACACAACGAGACACAAGGACTAATGAACTAGAACAAATGATTACACAATGAGTCACAAATGACTAATGAACAAACAAATGGATTCACACAACGAGTCACAAGGACTAATGAACAAGGACAAATGGTTCACACAACGAGTCACAAGGACTAATGAACAAAGACAAATGATTCACACAACGAGTCACAAGGACTAATGAACAAGAACAAATGATTTACACAACGAGTCACAAGGACTAATGAACAAGAACAAATGATTCACACAACGAGTCACAAGGACTAATGAACTAGAACAAATGATTTACACAACGAGTCACAATGACTAATAAACAAGGACAAATGGTTCACACAAGGAGTCACAAGGACTAATTAACAAGGACAAATGGTTCACACAACGAGTCACAAGGACTAATGAACAAGGACAAATGATTCACACAACGAGTCACAATGACTAATGAACTAGAACAAATGATTCACACAAGGAATCACAATGACTAATGAACAAGAACAAATGGTTCACACAACGAGTCACAAGGACTAATGAACAAGAACAAATGATTCACACAACGAGTCACAAGGACTAATGAACAAGAACAAATGGTTCACACAACGAGTCACAAGGACTAATGAACAAGAACAAATGGTTCACACAACGAGTCACAAGGACTAATGAACTAGAACAAATGATTTACACAACGAGAGTCACAATGACTAATGAACAAGGACAAATGATTCACACAACGAGTCACAAGGACTAATGAACAAAGACAAATGATTCACACAACGAGTCACAAGGACTAATTAACAAGGACAAATGATTTACACAACGAGTCACAAGGACTAATGAACAAGAACAAATGATTCACACAACGAGTCACAAGGACTAATGAACTAGAACAAATGATTAACACAACGAGTCACAATGACTAATAAACAAGGACAAATGGTTCACACAATGAGTCACAAGGACTAATTAACAAGGACAAATGATTTACACAACGAGTCACAATGACAAATGAACAAGAACAAATGATTCACACAACGAGTCACAAGGACTAATGAACTAGAACAAATGATTTACACAACGAGTCAGAAGGACTAATTAACAAGGACAAATGATTCACACAACGAGTCACAAGGACTAATGAACAAGGACAAATGGTTTACAACGAGTCACAAGGACTAATGAACAAGGACAAATGATTTACACAACGAGTCACAATGACAATGAACTAGAACAAATGATTCACACAAGGAGTCACAATGACTAATGAACAAGGACAAATGGTTCACACAACGAGTCACAAGGACTAATGAACAAAGACAAATGATTCACACAACGAGTCACAAGGACTAATGAACAAGAACAAATGGTTCACACAACGAGTCACAAGGACTAATGAAGAAGAACAAATGGTTCAAACAACGAGTCACAAGGACTAATGAACTAGAACAAATGAACAAATGATTCACACAACGAGTCACAAGGACTAATGAACAAAGACAAATGATTCACACAACGAGTCACAAGGACTAATGAACAAGGACAAATGATTCACACAACGAGTCACAAGGACTAATGAACAAGGACAAATGATTTACACAACGAGTCACAAGGACTAATGAACAAGAACAAATGATTCACACAACGAGTCACAAGGACTAATGAACTAGAACAAATGATTTACACAACGAGTCACAATGACTAATGAACAAGGACAAATGGTTCACACAACGAGTCACAAGGACTAATGAACAAGGACAAATGATTTACATGACGAGTCACAATGACTAATGAACTAGGACAAATGATTTACACAACGAGTCACAATGACTAATGAACTAGAACAAATGATTCACACAAGGAGTCACAATGACTAATGAACAAGGACAAATGGTTCACACAACGAGTCACAAGGACTAATGAACAAAGACAAATGATTCACACAACGAGTCACAAGGACTAATGAACAAGAACAAATGGTTCACACAACGAGTCACAAGGACTAATGAACAAGAACAAATGATTCACACAACGAGTCACAAGGACTAATGAACTAGAACAAATGATTCACACAACGAGTCACAATGAGTAATGAACAAAGACAAATGATTCACACAACGAGTCACAAGGACTAATGAACAAAGACAAATGGTTTACAACGAGTCACAAGGACTAATGAACAAGAACAAATGGTTCACACAACGAGTCACAAGGACTAATGAAGAAGAACAAATGCTTCAAACAACGAGTCACAAGGACTAATGAACTAGAACAAATGATGTACACAATGAGTCACAATGACTAATAAACAAGGACAAATGGTTCACACAATGAGTCACAAGGACTAATTAACAAGGTCAAATGATTTACATAACGAGTCATAATGAATAATGAACTAGGACAAATGATTCACAAAACGAGTCACAATGACTAATGAACTAGAACAAATGAATTACAGAACGAGGCAGAAGGACTAATTAACAAGGACAAATGATTTACACAATGAGTCACAATGACAAATGAACTAGAACAAATGATTCACACAAGGAGTCACAATGACTAATGAACAAAGACAAATGGTTCACACAACGAGTCACAAGGACTAATGAACAAGGACAAATGATTCACACAACGAGTCACAAGGACTAATGAACAAGAACAAATGGTTCACACAACGAGTCACAATGACTAATGAACAAGAAAAAATGGTTCACACAACGAGTCACAAGGACTAATGAACTAGAACAAATGAATTACACAACGAGGCAGAAGGACTAATTAACAAGGACAAATGATTCACACAACGAGTCACAAGGACTAATGAACAAGGACAAATGGTTTACAACGAGTCACAAGGACTATGTAACAAGGACAAATGATTTACACAACGAGTCACAATGAAAAATGAACTAGAACAAATGATTCACACAAGGAGTCACAATGACTAATGAACAAGGACAAATGGTTCACACAACGAGTCACAAGGACTAATGAACAAAGACAAATGATTCACACAACGAGTCACAAGGACTAATGAACAAGAACAAATGGTTCACACAACGAGTCACAAGGACTAATGAAGAAGAACAAATGGTTCAAACAACGAGTCACAAGGACTAATGAACTAGAACAAATGATTTACACAACAAATGATGTACACAAATGAGTCACAAGGACTAATGAACAAAGACAAATGGTTTATACAACGAGTCACAAGGACTAATTAACAAGGACAAATGATTTACACAACGAGTCACAAGGACTAATGAACAAGAACAAATGTTTCACACAACGAGTCACAAGGACTAATGAACTAGAACAAATGATGTACACAACGAGTCACAATGACTAATAAACAAGGACAAATGGTTCACACAAGGAGTCACAAGGACTAATGAACAAGGACAAATGATTCACACAACGAGTCACAATGACTAATGAACAAGGACAAATGATTCACACAACGAGTCACAATGACTAATGAACTAGAACAAATGATTCACACAAGGAGTCACAATGACTAATGAACAAGAACAAATGGTTCACACAACGAGTCACAAGGACTAATGAACAAAGACAAATGGTTCACACAACGAGTCACAAGGACTAATGAACAAGAACAAATGATTCACACAACGAGTCACAAGGACTAATGAACAAGAACAAATGGTTCACACAACGAGTCACAAGGACTAATGAACAAGAACAAATGATTCACACAACGAGTCACAAGGACTAATGAAAAAGGACAAATGATTCACACAACGAGTCACAAGGACTAATGAACAAGGACAAATGATTTACACAACGAGTCACAAGGACTAATGAACAAGGAACAAATGATGAACAAGGACAAATGATTAATGAACAAGAACAAATGAGTCACAATGACTAATGAACAAATGAAACAAATGATTCACACAACGAGTCACAATGACTAATGAACAAGGACAAATGGTTCACACAACGAGTCACAAGGACTAATGAACAAGAACAAATGATTTACACAACGAGTCACAAGGACTAATGAACAAGAACAAATGGTTCACACAACGAGTCACAAGGACTAATGAACAAGAACAAATGATTCACACAACGAGTCACAAGGACTAATGAACAAGAACAAATGATTCACACAACGAGTCACAAGGACTAATGAACAAGAACAAATGGTTCACACAACGAGTCACAAGGACTAATGAACAAGGACAAATGATTCACACAACGAGTCACAAGGACTAATGAACAAGAACAAATGATTCACACAACGAGTCACAAGGACTAATGAACAAGAACAAATGATTCACACAACGAGTCACAATGACTAATGAACAAGGACAAATGATTCACACAACGAGTCACAAGGACTAATGAACAAGAACAAATGATTCACACAACGAGTCACAAGGACTAATGAACAAGGACAAATGATTCACACAATGAGTCACAATGACTAATGAACAAAGAACAAATGATGAACAAAGACAAACACAACGAGTCACAATGACTAATGAACAAGAACAAATGGTTCACACAACGAGTCACAAGGACTAATGAACAAGGACAAATGATTCACACAACGAGTCACAAGGACTAATGAACAAGAACAAATGGTTCACACAACGAGTCACAATGACTAATGAACAAGAAAAAATGGTTCACACAACGAGTCACAAGGACTAATGAACTAGAACAAATGAATTACACAACGAGGCAGAAGGACTAATTAACAAGGACAAATGATTCACACAACGAGTCACAAGGACTAATGAACAAGGACAAATGGTTTACAACGAGTCACAAGGACTATGTAACAAGGACAAATGATTTACACAACGAGTCACAATGAAAAATGAACTAGAACAAATAATTCACACAAGGAGTCACAATGACTAATGAACAAGGACAAATGGTTCACACAACGAGTCACAAGGACTAATGAACAAAGACAAATGATTCACACAACGAGTCACAAGGACTAATGAACAAGAACAAATGGTTCACACAACGAGTCACAAGGACTAATGAAGAAGAACAAATGGTTCAAACAACGAGTCACAAGGACTAATGAACTAGAACAAATGATGTACACAATGAGTCACAATGAATGAACACAAATGAGTCACAAGGACTAATGAACAAAGACAAATGGTTTACAACGAGTCACAAGGACTAATTAACAAGGACAAATGATTTACACAACGAGTCACAAGGACTAATGAACAAGGACAAATGATTCACACAACGAGTCACAAGGACTAATGAACTAGAACAAATGATGTACACAACGAGTCACAATGACTAATAAACAAGGACAAATGGTTCACACAAGGAGTCACAAGGACTAATTAACAAGGTCAAATGATTTACATAACGAGTCATAATGAATAATGAACTAGGACAAATGATTCACAAAACGAGTCACAATGACTAATGAACTAGAACAAATGATTCACACAACGAGTCACAATGACTAAATGAACAGAACAAATGGTTGAGTCACAAGGACTAATGAACAAGAACAAATGGTTCACACAACGAGTCACAAGGACTAATGAACAAGAACAAATGGTTCACACAACGAGTCACAAGGACTAATGAACTAGAACAAATGATTTACACAACGAGTCACAAGGACTAATGAACAAGGACAAATGATTCACACAACGAGTCACAAGGACTAATGAACAAAGACAAATGGTTTACAACGAGTCACAAGGACTAATTATCAAGGACAAATGATTTTCACAACGAGTCACAATGACTAATGAACAAGAACAAATGCTTCAAACAACGAGTCACAAGGACTAATGAACTAGAACAAATGATGTACACAATGAGTCACAATGACTAATAAACAAGGACAAATGGTTCACACAATGAGTCACAAGGACTAATTAACAAGGTCAAATGATTTACATAACGAGTCATAATGAATAATGAACTAGGACAAATGATTCACAAAACGAGTCACAATGACTAATGAACTAGAACAAATGAATTACAGAACGAGGCAGAAGGACTAATTAACAAGGACAAATGATTTACACAATGAGTCACAATGACAAATGAACTAGAACAAATGATTCACACAAGGAGTCACAATGACTAATGAACAAAGACAAATGGTTCACACAACGAGTCACAAGGACTAATGAACAAGGACAAATGATTCACACAACGAGTCACAAGGACTAATGAACAAGAACAAATGGTTCACACAACGAGTCACAATGACTAATGAACAAGAAAAAATGGTTCACACAACGAGTCACAAGGACTAATGAACTAGAACAAATGAATTACACAACGAGTCAGAAGGACTAATTAACAAGGACAAATGTTTCACACAACGAGTCACAAGGACTAATGAACAAGGACAAATGGTTTACAACGAGTCACAAGGACTATGTAACAAGGACAAATGATTTACACAACGAGTCACAATGAAAAATGAACTAGAACAAATGATTCACACAAGGAGTCACAATGACTAATGAACAAGGACAAATGGTTCACACAACGAGTCACAAGGACTAATGAACAAAGACAAATGATTCACACAACGAGTCACAAGGACTAATGAACAAGAACAAATGGTTCACACAACGAGTCACAAGGACTAATGAAGAAGAACAAATGCTTCAAACAACGAGTCACAAGGACTAATGAACTAGAACAAATGATGTACACAATGAGTCACAATGACTAATAAACAAGGACAAATGGTTCACACAACGAGTCACAAGGACTAATGAACAAAGACAAATGGTTTACAACGAGTCACAAGGACTAATTAACAAGGACAAATGATTCACACAACGAGTCACAAGGACTAATGAACAAGAACAAATGGTTCACACAACGAGTCACAAGGACTAATGAACTAGAACAAATGATTACTACACAACGAGTCACAAGGACTAATAAACAAGGACAAATGGTTCACACAAGGAGTCACAAGGACTAATTAACAAGGACAAATGATTTACACAACGAGTCACAATGACTAATGAACTAGGACAAATGATTCACAAAACGAGTCACAATGACTAATGAACTAGAACAAATGATTCACACAAGGAATCACAATGACTAATGAACAAGAACAAATGGTTCACACAACGAGTCACAAGGACTAATGAACAAGAACAAATGGTTCACACAACGAGTCACAATGACTAATGAACAAGAACAAATGGTTCACACAACGAGTCACAAGGACTAATGAACAAGAACAAATGAATTACACAACGAGTCACAAGGACTAATGAAAAAGGACAAATGATTCACACAACGAGTCACAAGGACTAATGAACAAGGACAAATGTTTCACACAACGAGTCACAAGGACTAATTAACAAGGACAAATGATTTACACAACGAGTCACAATGACAAATGAACTAGAACAAATGATTCACACAAGGAGTCACAATGACTAATGAACAAGGACAAATGATTCACACAACGAGTCACAAGGACTAATAAACAAGGACAAATGGTTCTCTCAACGAGCCACAAGGACTAATGAACAAGAACAAATGGTTCACACAACGAGTCACAATGACTAATGAACAAGAACAAAACAAATTCACACAACGAGTCACAAGGACTAATGAACAAGAACAAATGATTCACACAACGAGTCACAAGGACTAATGAACAAAGACAAATGGTTCACACAACGAGTCACAAGGACTAATGAACAAGGACAAATGATTCACACAACGAGTCACAAGGACTAATGAACAAGAACAAATGGTTCACACAACGAGTCACAAGGACTAATGAACTAGAACAAATGATTTACACAACGAGTCACAATGACTAATAAACAAGGACAAATGGTTCACACAACGAGTCACAAGGACTAATGAACAAGGACAAATGATTTACACAACGAGTCACAATGACTAATGAACAAGGACAAATGATTCACAAAACGAGTCACAATGACTAATGAACTAGAACAAATGATTCACACAAGGAGTCACAATGACTAATGAACAAGAACAAATGGTTCACACAACGAGTCACAAGGACTAATGAACAAGAACAAATGGTTCACACAACGAGTCACAAGGACTAATGAAAAAGAACAAATGGTTCACACAACGAGTCACAAGGACTAATGAACAAGAACAAATGATTCACACAACGAGTCACAAGGACTAATGAACTAGAACAAATGAATTCACAACAACGAGTCAAGGACTAATTAACAAGGACAAATGATTCACACAACGAGTCACAAGGACTAATGAACAAGGACAAATGGTTTACAACGAGTCACAAGGACTAAGAAACAAGGACAAATGATTTACACAACGAGTCACAATGAAAAATGAACTAGAACAAATGATTCACACAAGGAGTCACAATGACTAATGAACAAGGACAAATGGTTCACACAACGAGTCACAAGGACTAATGAACAAAGACAAATGATTCACACAACGAGTCACAAGGACTAATGAACAAGAACAAATGGTTCACACAACGAGTCACAAGGACTAATGAAGAAGAACAAATGGTTCAAACAACGAGTCACAAGGACTAATGAACTAGAACAAATGATTTACACAACGAGTCACAAGACTAATGAACAAAACAAATGAACGAGTCACAAGGACTAATGAACAAAGACAAATGGTTTACAACGAGTCACAAGGACTAATTAACAAGGACAAATGATTTACACAACGAGTCACAAGGACTAATGACCAAGAACAAATAGTTCACACAACGAGTCACAAGGACTAATGAACTAGAACAAATGATGTACACAACGAGTCACAATGACTAATAAACAAGGACAAATGGTTCACACAAGGAGTCACAAGGACTAATTAACAAGGTCAAATGATTTACATAACGAGTCATAATGAATAATGAACTAGGACAAATGATTCACAAAACGAGTCACAATGACTAATGAACTAGAACAAATGATTCACACAAGGAATCACAATGACTAAAGAACAAGAACAAATGGTTCACACAACGAGTCACAAGGACTAATGAACAAGAACAAATGGTTCACACAACGAGTCACAAGGACTAATGAACTAGAACAAATGATTTACACAACGAGTCAGAAGGACTAATTAACAAGGACAAATGATTCACACAACGAGTCACAAGGACTAATGAACAAAGACAAATGGTTTACAACGAGTCACAAGGACTAATTATCAAGGACAAATGATTTTCACAACGAGTCACAATGACTAATGAACAAGAACAAATCGTTCACACAACGAGTCACAAGGACTAATGAACTAGAACAAATGATGTACACAATGAGTCACAATGACTAATAAACAAGGACAAATGGTTCACACAATGAGTCACAAGGACTAATTAACAAGGTCAAATGATTTACATAACGAGTCATAATGAATAATGAACTAGGACAAATGATTCACAAAACGAGTCACAATGACTAATGAACTAGAACAAATGAATTACGTAACAAGGAGTCAAGGACTAATTAACAAGGACAAATGATTTACACAATGAGTCACAATGACAAATGAACTAGAACAAATGATTCACACAAGGAGTCACAATGACTAATGAACAAAGACAAATGGTTCACACAACGAGTCACAAGGACTAATGAACAAGGACAAATGATTCACACAACGAGTCACAAGGACTAATGAACAAGAACAAATGGTTCACACAACGAGTCACAATGACTAATGAACAAGAAAAAATGGTTCACACAACGAGTCACAAGGACTAATGAACTAGAACAAATGAATTACACAACGAGGCAGAAGGACTAATTAACAAGGACAAATGATTCACACAACGAGTCACAAGGACTAATGAACAAGGACAAATGGTTTACAACGAGTCACAAGGACTATGTAACAAGGACAAATGATTTACACAACGAGTCACAATGAAAAATGAACTAGAACAAATGATTCACACAAGGAGTCACAATGACTAATGAACAAGGACAAATGGTTCACACAACGAGTCACAAGGACTAATGAACAAAGACAAATGATTCACACAACGAGTCACAAGGACTAATGAACAAGAACAAATGGTTCACACAACGAGTCACAAGGACTAATGAAGAAGAACAAATGGTTCAAACAACGAGTCACAAGGACTAATGAACTAGAACAAATGATTTACAACACAATGACTAATGAACAAGAACAAAGCACACAACGAGTCACAAGGACTAATGAACAAAGACAAATGGTTTACAACGAGTCACAAGGACTAATTAACAAGGACAAATGATTCACACAACGAGTCACAAGGACTAATGAACAAGAACAAATGATTTACACAACGAGTCACAAGGACTAATGAACTAGAACAAATGATTTACACAACGAGTCACAATGACTAATAAACAAGGACAAATGGTTCACACAAGGAGTCACAAGGACTAATTAACAAGGAAAAATGATTTACACAACGAGTCACAATGAATAATGAACTAGGACAAATGATTCACAAAACGAGTCACAATGACTAATGAACTAGAACAAATGATTCACACAAGGAATCACAATGACTAATGAACAAGAACAAATGGTTCACACAACGAGTCACAAGGACTAATGAACAAGAACAAATGGTTCACACAACGAGTCACAATGACTAATGAACAAGAAAAAAATGGTTCACACAACGAGTCACAAGGACTAATGAACAAGAACAAATGATTTACACAACGAGTCAGAAGGACTAATGAACAAGGACAAATGATTCACACAACGAGTCACAAGGACTAATGAACAAGGACAAATGGTTTACACAACGAGTCACAAGGACTAATGAACAAGGACAAATGATTTACACAACGAGTCACAATGACAATGAACTAGAACAAATGATTCACACAAGGAGTCACAATGACTAATGAACAAGGACAAATGGTTCACACAACGAGTCACAAGGACTAATGAACAAAGACAAATGATTCACACAACGAGTCACAAGGACTAATGAACAAGAACAAATGGTTCACACAACGAGTCACAAGGACTAATGAACAAGAACAAATGATTTACACAACGAGTCACAAGGACTAATGAACAAGAACAAATGATTCACACAACGAGTCACAATGACTAATGAACAAGGACAAATGGTTCACACAACGAGTCACAAGGACTAATGAACAAAGACAAATGATTCACACAACGAGTCACAAGGACTAATGAACAAGAACAAATGGTTCACACAACGAGTCACAAGGACTAATGAACAAGAACAAATGGTTCAAACAACGAGTCACAAGGACTAATGAACTAGAACAAATGATTTACACAACGAATCACAAGGACTAATGAACAAGGACAAATGATTCACACAACGAGTCACAAGGACTAATGAACAAAGACAAATGGTTTACAACGAGTCACAAGGACTAATTAACAAGGACAAATGATTTACACAACGAGTCACAAGGACTAATGACCAAGAACAAATAGTTCACACAACGAGTCACAAGGACTAATGAACTAGAACAAATGATGTACACAACGAGTCACAATGACTAATGAACAAGGACAAATGGTTCACACAAGGAGTCACAAGGACTAATTAACAAGGACAAATGATTTACACAACGAGTCACAATGACTAATGAACAAGGACAAATGATTCACAAAACGAGTCACAATGACTAATGAACTAGAACAAATGATTCACACAAGGAATCACAATGACTAATGAACAAGAACAAATGGTTCACACAACGAGTCACAAGGACTAATGAACAAGAACAAATGGTTCACACAACGAGTCACAAGGACTAATGAACAAGAACAAATGATTTACACAACGAGTCACAAGGACTAATGAACAAGAACAAATGGTTCACACAACGAGTCACAAGGACTAATGAACAAGGACAAATGATTCACACAACGAGTCACAAGGACTAATGAACAAAGACAAATGGTTTACAACGAGTCACAAGGACTAATTATCAAGGACAAATGATTTTCACAACGAGTCACAATGACTAATGAACAAGAACAAATCGTTCACACAACGAGTCACAAGGACTAATGAACTAGAACAAATGATGTACACAATGAGTCACAATGACTAATAAACAAGGACAAATGGTTCACACAATGAGTCACAAGGACTAATTAACAAGGTCAAATGATTTACATAACGAGTCATAATGAATAATGAACTAGGACAAATGATTCACAAAACGAGTCACAATGACTAATGAACTAGAACAAATGAATTACAACAAGCGAGTCACAAAGGACTAATTAACAAGGACAAATGATTTACACAATGAGTCACAAGGACAAATGAACTAGAACAAATGATTCACACAAGGAGTCACAATGACTAATAAACAAAGACAAATGGTTCACACAACGAGTCACAAGGACTAATGAACAAGGACAAATGATTCACACAACGAGTCACAAGGACTAATGAACAAGAACAAATGGTTCACACAACGAGTCACAATGACTAATGAACAAGAAAAAATGGTTCACACAACGAGTCACAAGGACTAATGAACTAGAACAAATGAATTACACAACGAGTCAGAAGGACTAATTAACAAGGACAAATGATTCACACAACGAGTCACAAGGACTAATGAACAAGGACAAATGGTTTACAACGAGTCACAAGGACTATGTAACAAGGACAAATGATTTACACAACGAGTCACAATGAAAAATGAACTAGAACAAATGATTCACACAAGGAGTCACAATGACTAATGAACAAGGACAAATGGTTCACACAACGAGTCACAAGGACTAATGAACAAAGACAAATGATTCACACAACGAGTCACAAGGACTAATGAACAAGAACAAATGGTTCACACAACGAGTCACAAGGACTAATGAAGAAGAACAAATGGTTCAAACAACGAGTCACAAGGACTAATGAACTAGAACAAATGATTTACACAAAATGAGGACTAATGAACAAAGAACAAACGAGTCACAAGGACTAATGAACAAAGACAAATGGTTTACAACGAGTCACAAGGACTAATGAACAAGGACAAATGATTTACACAACGAGTCACAAGGACTAATTAACAAGGACAAATGATTTACACAACGAGTCACAAGGACTAATGAACAAGAACAAATGATTCACACAACGAGTCACAATGACTAATGAACAAGAACAAATGGTTCACACAAGGAGTCACAAGGACTAATGAACAAGAACAAATGAATGAACAAGACAAACAACGAGTCAACGAGTCACAAAGACTAATGAACAAGGACAAATGATTCACACAACGAGTCACAAGGACTAATGAACAAGGACAAATGATTCACACAACGAGTCACAAGGACTAATGAACAAGGACAAATGATTTACACAACGAGTCACAATGACAAATGAACTAGAACAAATGATTCACACAAAGGAGACACAATGACAAGAACAAATGAACAAGAACAAACAAATGGTTCACACAACGAGTCACAAGGACTAATGAACAAAGACAAATGATTCACACAACGAGTCACAAGGACTAATGAACAAGAACAAATGGTTCACACAACGAGTCACAAGGACTAATGAACAAGAACAAATGGTTCAAACAACGAGTCACAAGGACTAATGAACTAGAACAAATGATTTACACAACGAGTCACAAGGACTAATTAACAAGGACAAATGATTCACACAACGAGTCACAAGGACTAATGAACAAAGACAAATGATTCACACAACGAGTCACAAGGACTAATGAACAAGAACAAATGGTTCACACAACGAGTCACAAGGACTAATGAAAAAGAACAAATGGTTCAAACAACGAGTCACAAGGACTAATGAACTAGAACAAATGATTTACACAACGAGTCATAATGACTAATGAACAAGGACAAATGGTTCACACAACGAGTCACAAGGACTAATGAACAAAGACAAATGGTTTACAACGAGTCACAAGGACTAATTAACAAGGACAAATGATTTACACAACGAGTCACAAGGACTAATGAACAAGAACAAATGTTTCACACAACGAGTCACAAGGACTAATGAACTAGAACAAATGATTCACACAACGAGTCACAATGACTAATGAACAAGGACAAATGGTTCACACAAGGAGTCACAAGGACTAATTAACAAGGACAAATGATTTACATAACGAGTCACAATGACTAATGAACAAGGACAAATGATTCACAAAACGAGTCACAATGACTAATGAACAAGAACAAATGATTCACACAACGAGTCACAATGAAAAATGAACTAGAACAAATGATTCACACAAGGAGTCACAATGACTAATGAACAAGGACAAATGGTTCACACAACGAGTCACAAGGACTAATGAACAAGAACAAATGGTTCACACAACGAGTCACAAGGACTAATGAACTAGAACAAATGATTTACACAACGAGTCAGAAGGACTAATTAACAAGGACAAATGATTCACACAACGAGTCACAAGGACTAATGAACAAAGACAAATGGTTTACAACGAGTCACAAGGACTAATTATCAAGGACAAATGATTTTCACAACGAGTCACAATGACTAATGAACAAGAACAAATCGTTCACACAACGAGTCACAAGGACTAATGAACTAGAACAAATGATGTACACAATGAGTCACAATGACTAATAAACAAGGACAAATGGTTCACACAATGAGTCACAAGGACTAATTAACAAGGTCAAATGATTTACATAACGAGTCATAATGAATAATGAACTAGGACAAATGATTCACAAAACGAGTCACAATGACTAATGAACTAGAACAAATGAATTACAGAACGAGGCAGAAGGACTAATTAACAAGGACAAATGATTTACACAATGAGTCACAATGACAAATGAACTAGAACAAATGATTCACACAAGGAGTCACAATGACTAATGAACAAAGACAAATGGTTCACACAACGAGTCACAAGGACTAATGAACAAGGACAAATGATTCACACAACGAGTCACAAGGACTAATGAACAAGAACAAATGGTTCACACAACGAGTCACAATGACTAATGAACAAGAAAAAATGGTTCACACAACGAGTCACAAGGACTAATGAACTAGAACAAATGAATTACACAACGAGTCACAAGGACTAATTAACAAGGACAAATGATTCACACAACGAGTCACAAGGACTAATGAACAAGGACAAATGGTTTACAACGAGTCACAAGGACTATGTAACAAGGACAAATGATTTACACAACGAGTCACAATGAAAAATGAACTAGAACAAATGATTCACACAAGGAGTCACAATGACTAATGAACAAGGACAAATGGTTCACACAACGAGTCACAAGGACTAATGAACAAAGACAAATGATTCACACAACGAGTCACAAGGACTAATGAACAAGAACAAATGGTTCACACAACGAGTCACAAGGACTAATGAAGAAGAACAAATGGTTCAAACAACGAGTCACAAGGACTAATGAACTAGAACAAATGATTTACACAAGGACTAATGAACAAAGACAAATGATTTTCACAACGAGTCACAAGGACTAATGAACAAGGACAAATGGTTCACACAACGAGTCACAAGGACTAATGAACAAGGACAAATGATTTACACAACGAGTCACAAGGACTAATGAACAAGGACAAATGATTCACACAACGAGTCACAAGGACTAATGAACAAGAACAAATGATTCACACAACGAGTCACAAGGACTAATGAACAAGAACAAATGATTCACACAACGAGTCACAATGACTAATAAACAAGGACAAATGGTTCACACAAGGAGTCACAAGGACTAATTAACAAGGACAAATGATTTACATAACGAGTCATAATGAATAATGAACTAGGACAAATGATTCACAAAACGAGTCACAATGACTAATGAACTAATGAACTAGAACAAATGATTCACACAAGGAATCACAATGACTAATGAACAAGAACAAATGGTTCACACAACGAGTCACAAGGACTAATGAACAAGAACAAATGGTTCACACAACGAGTCACAATGACTAATGAACAAGAAAAAATGGTTCACACAACGAGTCACAAGGACTAATGAACTAGAACAAATGAATTTCACACAACGAGTCACAAGGACTAATTAAAAGGACAAATGATTCACACAACGAGTCACAAGGACTAATGAACAAGGACAAATGGTTTACAACGAGTCACAAGGACTAATGAACAAGGACAAATGATTTACACAACGAGTCACAATGACAAATGAACTAGAACAAATGATTCACACAAGGAGTCACAATGACTAATGAACAAGGACAAATGGTTCACACAACGAGTCACAAGGACTAATGAACAAAGACAAATGATTCACACAACGAGTCACAAGGACTAATGAACAAGAACAAATGGTTCACACAACGAGTCACAAGGACTAATGAAGAAGAACAAATGGTTCAAACAACGACAAATGATTTCAACACAACGAGTGGCAAGGACTAATGAACTAGAACAAATGATTACACAACGAGTCACAAGGACTAATTAACAAGGACAAATGATTCACACAACGAGTCACAAGGACTAATGAACAAGGACAAATGGTTTACAACGAGTCACAAGGACTATGTAACAAGGACAAATGATTTACACAACGAGTCACAATGAAAAATGAACTAGAACAAATGATTCACACAAGGAGTCACAATGACTAATGAACAAGGACAAATGGTTCACACAACGAGTCACAAGGACTAATGAACAAAGACAAATGATTCACACAACGAGTCACAAGGACTAATGAACAAGAACAAATGGTTCACACAACGAGTCACAAGGACTAATGAAGAAGAACAAATGGTTCAAACAACGAGTCACAAGGACTAATGAACTAGAACAAATGAGTCACAATGACTAAATGAACAAGAACAAATGATTCACACAACGAGTCACAAGGACTAATGAACAAAGACAAATGGTTTACAACGAGTCACAAGGACTAATTAACAAGGACAAATGATTTACACAACGAGTCACAAGGACTAATGAACAAGAACAAATGTTTCACACAACGAGTCACAAGGACTAATGAACAAGAACAAATGATTCACACAACGAGTCACAAGGACTAATGAACTAGAACAAATGATTCACACAAGGAGTCACAATGACTAATAAACAAAGACAAATGGTTCACACAAGGAGTCACAAGGACTAATTAACAAGGTCAAATGATTTACATAACGAGTCATAATGAATAATGAACTAGGACAAATGATTCACAAAACGAGTCACAATGACTAATAAACAAGGACAAATGGTTCACACAATGAGTCACAAGGACTAATTAACAAGGACAAATGGTTCACACAACGAGTCACAAGGACTAATGAACAAGGAGAAGTGATTCACCCAATGAGTCACAAGGACTAATGAACAAGAACAAATGGTTCACACAACGAGTCACAAAGACTAATGAACAAAGACAAATGATTCACACAACGAGTCACAAGGACTAATGAACAAGAACAAATGGTTCACACAACGAGTCACAAGGACTAATGAACAAGAACAAATGGTTTACACAACGAGTCACAAGGACTAATGAACTAGAACAAATGATTTACACAACGAGTCAGAAGGACTAATTAACAAGGACAAATGATTCACACAACGAGTCACAAGGACAAATGAACAAAGACAAATGGTTTACAACGAGTCACAAGGACTAATTAACAAGGACAAATGATTTTCACAAGGAGTCACAATGACAAATGAACTATAACAAATGATTCACACAAGGAGTCACAATGACTAATGAACAAGGACAAATGGTTCACACAACGAGTCACAAGGACTAATGAACAAGGACAAATGATTCACACAACGAGTCACAATGACTAATGAACAAGAACAAATGGTTCACACAACGAGTCACAAAGACTAATAAACAAGAACAAATGGTTCACACAAGGACAAATGATTCACACAACGAGTCACATTGACTAATGAACAAGGAATAATGGTTCACACAACGAGTCACAAGGACTTAATGAACAAGGAGAAATGATTCACACAATGAGTAACAAGGACTAATGAACAAGAACAAATGGTTCACACAACGAGTCACAAAGACTAATAAACAAGAACAAATGGTTCACACAACGAGTCACAAGGACTAATGAACTAGAACAAATGAATTACACAACGAGTCACAAGGACTAATTAACAAGGACAAATGATTTACACAATGAGTCACAATGACAAATGAACTAGAACAAATGATTCACACAAGGAGTCACAATGACCAATGAACAAAGACAAATGGTTCACACAACGAGTCACAAGGACTAATGAACAAGGACAAATGATTCACACAACGAGTCACAAGGACTAATGAACAAGAACAAATGGTTCACACAACGAGTCACAATGACTAATGAACAAGAAAAAATGGTTCACACAACGAGTCACAAGGACAAATGAACTAGAACTGAATTCACACAACGAGTCACAAGGACTAATGAACAAGGACAAATGATTCACACAACGAGTCACAAGGACTAATGAACAAGGACAAATGGTTTACAACGAGTCACAAGGACTAATGAACAAGGACAAATGATTTACACAACGAGTCACAATGACTAATGAACAAGAACAAATGGTTCACACAACGAGTCACAAGGACTAATGAACTAGAACAAATGATTACTACACAACGAGTCACAAGGACTAATAAACAAGGACAAATGGTTCACACAAGGAGTCACAAGGACTAATTAACAAGGTAAAATGATTTACATAACGAGTCATAATGAATAATGAACTAGGACAAATGATTCACAAAACGAGTCACAATGACTAATGAACTAGAACAAATGATTTACACAAGGAGTCACATTGACTAATGAACAAGGACAAATGGTTCACACAACGAGTCACAAGGACTAATGAACAAGGACAAATGATTCACACAATGAGTCACAAGGACTAATGAACAAGAACAAATGGTTCACACAACGAGTCACAAAGACTAATGAACAAAGACAAATGATTCACACAACGAGTCACAAGGACTAATGAACAATAACAAATGGTTCACACATGTTAGTCACAAGGTTTAATGAACAAGAACAAATGATTTACACAACGAGTCAGAAGGACTATTAACAAGGACAAATGATTCACACAACGAGTCACAAGGACTAATGAACAAAGACAAATGGTTTACAACGAGTCACAAGGACTAATTAAGAAGGACAAATAATTTTCACAACGAGTCACAATGACTAATGAACAAGAACAAATCGTTCACACAACGAGTCACAAGGACTAATGAACTAGAACAAATGATGTACACAATGAGTCACAATGACTAATAAAGAAGGACAAATGGTTCACACAATGAGTCACAAGGACTAATTAACAAGGTCAAATGATTTACATAAGAGTCATAATGAATAATGAACTAGGACAAATGATTCACAAAACGAGTCACAATGACTAATGAACTAGAACAAATGAATTACAGAACGAGGCAGAAGGACTAATTAACAAGGACAAATGATTTACACAATGAGTCACAATGACAAATGAACTAGAACAAATGATTCACACAAGGAGTCACAATGACTAATGAACAAAGACAAATGGTTCACACAACGAGTCACAAGGACTAATGAACAAGGACAAATGATTCACACAACGAGTCACAAGGACTAATGAACAAGAACAAATGGTTCACACAACGAGTCACAATGACTAATGAACAAGAAAAAATGGTTCACACAACGAGTCACAAGGACTAATGAACTAGAACAAATGAATTACACAACGAGTCAGAAGGACTAATTAACAAGGACAAATGATTCACACAACGAGTCACAAGGACTAATGAACAAGGACAAATGGTTTACAACGAGTCACAAGGACTATGTAACAAGGACAAATGATTTACACAACGAGTCACAATGAAAAATGAACTAGAATAAATGATTCACACAAGGAGTCACAATGACTAATGAACAAGGACAAATGGTTCACACAACGAGTCACAAGGACTAATGAACAAAGACAAATGATTCACACAACGAGTCACAAGGACTAATGAACAAGAACAAATGGTTCACACAACGAGTCACAAGGACTAATGAAGAAGAACAAATGGTTCAAACAACGAGTCACAAGGACTAATGAACTAGAACAAATGATTTACACAACGAGATAGAAGCACACAACGAGTCACAAGGACTAATGAACAAAGACAAATGGTTTACAACGAGTCACAAGGACTAATTAACAAGGACAAATGATTCACACAACGAGTCACAAGGACTAATGAACAAGAACAAATGGTTCACACAACGAGTCACAAGGACTAATGAACTTGAACAAATGATGTACACAACGAGTCACAATGACTAATAAACAAGGACAAATGGTTCACACAAGGAGTCACAAGGACTAATTAACAAGGTCAAATGATTTACATAACGAGTCATAATGAATAATGAACTAGGACAAATGATTCACAAAACGAGTCACAATGATTAATGAACTAGAACAAATGATTCACACAAGGAATCACAATGACTAAAGAACAAGAACAAATGGTTCACACAACGAGTCACAAGGACTAATGAACAAGAACAAATGGTTCACACAACGAGTCACAATGACTAATGAACAAGAAAAAATGGTTCACACAACGAGTCACAAGGACTAATGAACTAGAACAAATGAATTACACAACGAGGCAGAAGGACTAATTAAAAAGGACAAATGATTCACACAACGAGTCACAAGGACTAATGAACAAGGACAAATGGTTTACAACGAGTCACAAGGACTATGTAACAAGGACAAATGATTTACACAACGAGTCACAATGACAAATGAACTAGAACAAATGATTCACACAAGGAGTCACAATGACTAATGAACAAGGACAAATGGTTCACACAACGAGTCACATGGACTAATGAACAAAGACAAATGATTCACACAACGAGTCACAAGGACTAATGAACAAGAACAAATGGTTCACACAACGAGTCACAAGGACTAATGAAGAAGAACAAATGGTTCAAACAACGAGTCACAAGGACTAATGAACTAGAACAAATGATTTACACAACGAGATAGAAGCACACAACGAGTCACAAGGACTAATGAACAAAGACAAATGGTTTACAACGAGTCACAAGGACTAATTAACAAGGACAAATGATTTACACAACGAGTCACAAGGACTAATGACCAAGAACAAATAGTTCACACAACGAGTCACAAGGACTAATGAACTAGAACAAATGATGTACACAACGAGTCACAATGATTAATAAACAAGGACAAATGGTTCACACAAGGAGTCACAAGGACTAATTAACAAGGTCAAATGATTCACAAAACGAGTCAGAATGACTAATGAACTAAAACAAATGATTTACACAAGGAGTCACATTGACTAATGAACAAGGACAAATGGTTCACACAACGAGTCAGAAGGACTAATGAAAAAGGAGAAGTGATTCACCCAATGAGTCACAAGGTGAAACAAATCAAACCGAGAAAGGCCACATTTCACCCGGTTTTGGACCTTGCACTAGATTGAGGTCTAACATGAACTCTAAGAAGTCGTGCTATTTTCCAAATGGGATTAATCTTTGGTGAGTTTGGGACGTTTTTGTGTAGGAATTAATCCAAAACAAATTCCTATCATAGAGTTTGACTAAACTTTTAAAACCGTCACAATCAGGACCATGGCTGAACAAGCTTAGTTTTTTGTGCATTATGTCGCTATCAACCTTCCTCTTTTGAACCAACAAAGCTCAAGGGACTTTATGGCTGCAGCAAGGACTCTTAAACGGTTTCAGAACAAAAGCCCCATTTCAGTCTAATATAATCATAAATAAAATGAGCTACAAACAAGGAAGTTTGGACTATTAGTTTACTTTCTTTGCAAATGTCCTTTTCATTTCAGATTTGTCATAGCTAAGGAACGTTTTCTTGGTTGTTAGCTGCTATTTTTGTGACCTTTAGATGTACTTAGTAATCAAGGGTCAAGATTGTAAGCCTTGGTCTATATAAACCAAGCTAAACACTTGAGAACTTCAGATTTGAGTGAATTAAAAATGAGTTTGAAAATGAGTTTTCTACTTTTCTTCTTGCTTAGTGCAGAAAACCCCTCATTACTTAGTGTTTGAACGGGATTAAGCTCTTGCTTCGTGATCTTGAGTTTGATTCCAAGGCTTAAACCTGAACGTGATCAAAGTTTAAGTCATATCTCGGTTACTTGTTCTTGTTTTCGTGTCAAAACAGTCCCAAACTTTCTGTTTTCTTTGCTTTGAGTCCTTGAGAAGATTGTTATTTGAATGTTTACTTCATAAGCATTTAAGTTACAAACCTATTTTCCATTGTTGTCATTCAAGCTAATCAAGTTTCAAATTGTGTTGTTTGTCATGTCCCAAATCAGATTAGTTGAGTCTTAAATGATTACATACTTGAGTCTTTTATCTTCTTAATCCTTAAACCATTTAGTTAGTCTTTGTTTGAGTCCAAAACAGTCCATTTGTTGAGTCCAATTCCAACCAATTCAGATTCTGTTTTCGAGTCCTTTTCAATCCAAAAATGAGTCCTAAGAGTTTTATTCCAAATTGGTTATCAGAGCTTTGGTTAAACAACAAAATCCTTTCTTTGTGAGTTCATTATACCCTAACCACATTAAAAACACAAAAAACAACCATGAGTGAAGAAAGGATTGCTGGAATTGAAACACAAGTTACTCAACTTTCTGAAAAATGTGATTTGTTGCTAGAATCTCTCAATGTTATCATGGCTAATATTCCAACACCACCACCAAGAGGAGGACGACCACCTAGAGGCAGGGGTAGAGGCAAATGGCCTCATGGGGAGAGGACGAGCTCATGGTGGCCATGAGGAAGAAGAGCTTTCTGATTCGGAGGAGTCCATGGACTAATGAGAACCTTTCATGGAGAGCCCAACAAAGACTTAAAGGTAGAAATTCCTGATTTTCATGGTAGTTTAAACCCCGAGGATTTGTTAGATTGGTTTAGGACCATTGAAAGAGTCTTTGAGTTTAAAGGTTATTCTGATGGCAAAGCTTTTAAAGTTGCAATCTTGAAACTCAAAGGCTATGCTTCCCTTTGGTATGAGAACTTAAAAAATCAGAGAAGAAGGGATGGTAAGGAACCTATTAAGTCTTGGTTAAAACTGAAAAAGAAGCTTAATGAGAAGTTTATACCTAAAGAGTACACTCAAGACATTTTCATTAAGCTCACACAACTTAAACAAGACCAACAACCACTTGAGTCATATCTTAGGGACTTTGAACAACTTAAATGCAATGTGAACTCAATGAGAAGCCCACAAGAAAATTGCTAGATTTAAGGACAAAGGTTTAGACACCAAGATTGCTCATAGGGTTAGAATGCAACAAGAACAAATGGTCCTTTGATGAAGCCGTTAATTTGGCTTTAAGGGTTGAGAAATTGGGAAAGGGGAGATGCCACACCACAAAAACAGCCGCCAAAACAGCCCCTACTCCACCCAAACGAGACCAAGGTTGATGAACCAACCCCTCAAAACAAAACACCTACTCTTGACAAAGGCAAGGCACACAATGATTCCAACCAAAAGCACCACATCTCTGAAAAAATGTTACCAATGTCAAGGGTTCGGTCACTATGCTAAAGAGTGTCCAACCAAGAGAGCCCTTAGCACATTTGAGGTAGTTCATTGGGGTGAGGATGAGATCCTTGTTTGTGATGATAGTAAGGAAGAAACGATGCAAGAGGAGGCTAATGGTGGTAGAACCGGATGAGGGAATGAGTTTGGTCATTTGGAGAGCATTGAGTACCCAACCTATGGAAGTAAACCAAAGACAACAACTCTTTAGGTCTAGGTGCACTAATTCAAGGAAAATGTGCAACCTTATCATTGATGGAGGAAGTTGTACTAATGTGGCTTCTAATACTCTCATTGAGAATCTCTCTTTGCCTACACAAGATCATCCTAATCCTTACAAGTTGAGGTGGCTCAACAAAGGGGCTGAAATTAAGGTGGATAACCAATGCCTAGTGTCTTTCTCCATTGGCAAGAACTATGTTGATGAGGTTCTTTGTGATGTTCTACCTATGGATGCTTGCCATCTTCTACTTGGAAGACCATGGGAGTTTGATAAAGATTCAATGCATAATGGTCAAGACAACACCTATACTTTCAAGCTTGGTTCAAAGAAAGTTGTGCTAGCACCCCTAACCACAAGAGTCCTTGTTTGAACCACCCAAGAAAGTATTATTGATCAATGAAGACAAAGTGAGTCAAGGGGAGGACGGCATGGGGACTGACCATGTTGTCCATGCCAACAAATGAGTTCAAGGAGCCAAGGGTTCAAGCATTACTCAAATGGAAAGATCAAACCAAGGGTTTCTTTGAAGACTTGCAATGTGAGCCTACTTCATTTCCTAATCCAAGTTTAACTAACTCATTTGAATTCAAGTGCAAGGCTAGTGATGGCAATGGCCACGGCAATGAGGCTGCCCAAGTGCAAAATTTCGAACCAATTGTTGAGGAATGGAAAGGAGTCAAGAAACGGGTTGAAAGAGATCCTCCCATCCATGCTAAGGCCATGAAATGCAAGGAAATGTCTATGGCTCCTAAGCAAGCTCGCATATTCAGGCCCGGGGACCTTGTGTGGGTTAAAATCAACAAGCAAAGAGTCCTTAAGAAAGGAAAAAACAAGTCCATAGCAAGTGAAGAAGGTCCTTTCAAAGTCATCAACAAATTGGTTCAATAAGTACAAAGTTGATCTCTTGGGAATTCATGTAACATTTGATGTTGGGGACTTGAGTCCAAGCTATGTGGAGAATGAGGATGATGATTTCCAGGACTTGAGGGCAAGTCCTTTTGAAGAAGGGGAGATTGAAACAAATCAAACCGAGAAAGGCCACATTTCACCCGGTTTTGGACCTTGCACTAGATTGAGGTCTAACATGAATTCCGTCTAAGAAGTCGTGCCATTTTCCAGCATGGGATTAATCTTTGGTGAGTTTGGGACGTTTTTGTGTAGGAACTTATATCCCAAAGCCGTTCCTATCATAGAGTTTGCCAAGCTTTTAAAACCGTGCACAATCAGGACCATGGCTGGAACAAGCTTAGTTTTTTGTGCATTATGTCGCTATCAACCTTCCTCTTTTGAACCAACAAAGCTCAAGGGACTTTATGGCTGCAGCAAGGACTCTTACACGGTTTCCTCAAGCCCCATTTCAGTCCATATAATCATAAATAAGAAGTTGAGCTACAAACAAGGAAGTTTGGACTATTAGTTTACTTTCTTTGCTTTAATTTCAGATTTGTCATAGCCTAGGCTGCCGTTTTCTTGGTTGTTAGCTGCTATTTTTGTGACCTTTAGATGTACTTAGTAATCAAGGGTCAAGATTGTAAGCCTTGGTCTATATAAACCAAGCTAAACACTTGAGAACTTCAGATTTGAGTGAATTAAAATATGAGTTTGAAAACTGAGTTTTCTACTTCTTTTCTTCTTGCTTAGTGCAGAAAACCCCTCATTACTTAGTGTTTGAGGCGGGATTAAGCTCTTGCTTCGTGATCTTGAGTTTGATTCCAAGGCTTAAATGATTTCGTGATCTAGTTTAAGTCATATCTCGGTTACTTGTTCTTGTTTTCGTGTCAAAACAGTCCCAAACTTTCTGTTTTCTTTGCTTTGAGTCCTTGAGAAGATTGTTATTTGAATGTTTACTTCATAAGCATTTAAGTTACAAACCTATTTTCCATTGTTGTCATTCAAGCTAATCGTTTCAATTGTGTTGTTTGTCATGTCCCAAATCAGATTAGTTGAGTCTTAAATCGTACATACTTGAGTCTTTTATCTTCTTAATCCTTAAACCATTTAGTTAGTCTTTGTTTGAGTCCAAAACAGTCCATTTGTTGAGTCCAATTCCAACCAATTCAGATTCTGTTTTCGAGTCCTTTTCGTCCAAAAATCGAGTCCTAAGAGTTTTATTCCACAAGGACTAATGAACAAGAACAAATGGTTCACACAACGAGTTACAAAGACTAATGAACAAAGACAAATGATTCACACAACGAGTCACAAGGACTAATGAACAAGAACAAATGGTTCACACAACGAGTCACAAGGACTAATGAACAAGAACAAATGGTTTACACAACGAGTCACAAGGACTAATGAACTAGAACAAATGATTTACACAACGAGTCAGAAGGACTAATTAACAAGGACAAATGATTCACACAACGAGTCACAAGGACAAATGAACAAAGACAAATGGTTTACAACGAGTCACAAGGACTAATTAACAAGGACAAATGATTTTCACAACGAGTCACAATGACAAATGAACTATAACAAATGATTCACACAAGGAATCACAATGACTAATGAACAAGGACAAATGGTTCACACAACGAGTCACAAGGACTAATGAACAAGGACAAATGATTCACACAACGAGTCACAAGGACTAATGAACAAGAAAAAATGGTTCCCACAACGAGTCACAAAGACTAATAAACAAGAACAAATGGTTCACACAAGGACAAATGATTCACACAACGAGTCACATTGACTTATGAACAAGGACAAATGGTTCACACAACGAGTCACAAAGACTTAATGAACAAGGAGAAATGATTCACACAATGAGTAACAAGGACTAATGAACAAGAACAAATGGTTCACACAACGAGTCACAAAGACTAATAAACAAGAACAAATGGTTCACACAACGAGTC
Organism: Silene latifolia; assembly: GCF_048544455.1. NCBI lineage: Eukaryota > Viridiplantae > Streptophyta > Magnoliopsida > Caryophyllales > Caryophyllaceae > Silene > Silene latifolia. The sequence goes on along the minus strand of NW_027413205.1, from coordinate 177,243 downwards.
ACAAGGACTAATGAACTAGAACAAATGAATTACACAACGAGGCAGAAGGACTAATTAACAAGGACAAATGATTTACACAACGAGTCACAATGACAAATGAACTAGAACAAATGATTCACACAAGGAGTCACAATGACTAATGAACAAAGACAAATGGTTCACACAACGAGTCACAAGGACTAATGAACAAGGACAAATGATTCACACAACGAGTCACAAGGACTAATGAACAAGAACAAATGGTTCACACAACGAGTCACAATGACTAATGAACAAGAAAAAATGGTTCACACAACGAGTCACAAGGACAAATGAACTAGAACAAATGAATTACACAACGAGGCAGAAGGACTAATTAACAAGGACAAATGATTCACACAACGAGTCACAAGGACTAATGAACAAGGACAAATGGTTTACAACGAGTCACAAGGACTAATTAACAAGGACAAATGATTTACACAACGAGTCACAAGGACTAATGAACAAGAACAAATGGTTCACACAACGAGTCACAAGGACTAATGAACTAGGACAAATGATGTACACAACGAGTCACAATGACTAATAAACAAGGACAATTGGTTCACACAAGGAGTCACAAGGACTAATTAACAAGGTAAAATGATTTACATAACGAGTTATAATGAATAATGAACTAGGACAAATGATTCACAAAACGAGTCAGAATGACTAATGAACTAGAACAAATGATTTACACAAGGAGTCACATTGACTAATGAACAAGGACAAATGGTTCACACAACGAGTCACAAGGACTAATGAACAAGGAGAAGTGATTCACCCAATGAGTCACAAGGTCTAATGAACAAGAACAAATGGTTCACACAACGAGTCACAAAGACTAATGAACAAAGACAAATGATTCACACAACGAGTCACAAGGACTAATGAACAATAACAAATGGTTCACACAACGAGTCACAAGGTTTAATGAACAAGAACAAATGATTTACACAACGAGTCACAAGGACTAATGAACTAGAACAAATGATGTACACAATGAGTCACAATGACTAATAAACAAGGACAAATGGTTCACACAATGAGTCACAAGGACTAATTAACAAGGTCAAATGATTTACATAACGAGTCATAATGAATAATGAACTAGGACAAATGATTCACAAAACGAGTCACAATGACTAATGAACTTGAACAAATGAATTACAGAACGAGGCAGAAGGACTAATTAACAAGGACAAATGATTTACACAATGAGTCACAATGACAAATGAACTAGAACAAATGATTCACCCAAGGAGTCACAATGACTAATGAACAAAGACAAATGGTTCACACAACGACTTACAAGGACTGATGAACAAGGACAAATGATTCACACAACGAGTCACAAGGACTAATGAACAAGAACAAATGGTTCACACAACGAGTCACAATGACTAATGAACAAGAAAAAATGGTTCACACAACGAGTCACAAGGACTAATGAACTAGAACAAATGATTACTACACAACGAGTCATAAGGACTAATTAACAAGGACAAATGATTCACACAACGAGTCACAAGGACTAATGAACAAGGACAAATGGTTTACAACGAGTCACAAGGACTATGTAACAAGGACAAATGATTTACACAACGAGTCACAATGAAAAATGAACTAGAACAAATGATTCACACAAGGAGTCACAATGACTAATGAACAAGGAAAAATGGTTCACACAACGAGTCACAAGGACTAATGAACAAAGACAAATGGTTCAAACAACGAGTCACAAGGACTAATGAACTAGAACAAATGATTTACACAACGAGTCAGAAAGACTAATGAACAAAGAACAAACACAACGAGTCACAAGGACTAATGAACAAAGACAAATGGTTTCACAACGAGTCACAAGGACTAATTAACAAGGACAAATGGTTCACACAACGAGTCACAAGGACTAATGAAGAAGAACAAATGGTTCAAACAACGAGTCACAAGGACTAATGAACTAGAACAAATGATTTACACAACGACAAGTCAAGGACAAATGAGCACACAACGAGTCACAAGGACTAATGAACAAAGACAAATGGTTTACAACGAGTCACAAGGACTAATTAACAAGGACAAATGATTTACACAACGAGTCACAAGGACTAATGACCAAGAACAAATAGTTCACACAACGAGTCACAAGGACTAATGAACTAGAACAAATGATGTACACAACGAGTCACAATGACTAATAAAGAAGGACAAATGGTTCACACAAGGAGTCACAAGGACTAATTAACAAGGTCAAATGATTTACATAACGAGTCATAATGTATAATGAACTAGGACAAATGATTCACAAAACGAGTCACAATGACTAATGAACTAGAACAAATAATTCACACAAGGAATCACAATGACTAAAGAACAAGAACAAATGGTTCACACAACGAGTCACAAGGACTAATGAACAAGAACAAATGGTTCACACAACGAGTCACAAGGACTAATGAACTAGAACAAATGATTTATACAACGAGTCAGAAGGACTAATTAACAAGGACAAATGATTCACACAACGAGTCACAAGGACTAATGAACAAAGACAAATGGTTTACAACGAGTCACAAGGACTAATTAACAAGGACAAATGATTTTCACAACGAGTGACAATGACTAATGAACAAGAACAAATCGTTCACACAACGAGTCACAAGGACTAATGAACTAGAACAAATGATTTACACAATGAGTCACAATGACTAATAAACAAGGACAAATGGTTCACACAATGAGTCACAAGGACTAATTAACAAGGTCAAATGATTTACATAACGAGTCATAATGAATAATGAACTAGGACAAATGATTCACAAAACGAGTCACAATGACTAATGAACTAGAACAAATGATTTACACAAGGAGTCACATTGACTAATGAACAAGGACAAATGGTTCACACAACGAGTCACAAGGACTAATGAAAAGGAACAAATGATTCACCCAATGAGTCACAAGGACTAATGAACAAGAACAAATGGTTCACACAACGAGTCACAAAGACTAATGAACAAAGACAAATGATTCACACAACGAGTCACAAGGACTAATGAACAAGAACAAATGGTTCACACAACGAGTCACAAGGACTAATGAACAAGAACAAATGGTTTACACAACGAGTCACAAGGACTAATGAACTAGAACAAATGGTTCACACAAGGACAAATGATTCACACAACGAGTCACATTGACTTATGAACAAGGACAAATGGACAAAGACAAATGGTTTACAACGAGTCACAAGGACTAATTAACAAGGACAAATGATTTTCACAACGAGTCACAATGACAAATGAACTATAACAAATGATTTCACACAACGAGTCACAAGGACAAATGAACAAAGACAAATGGTTTACAACGAGTCACAAGGACTAATTAACAAGGACAAATGATTCACACAACGAGTCACAATGACAAATGAACTATAACAAATGATTCACACAAGGAGTCACAATGACTAATGAACAAGGACAAATGGTTCACACAACGAGTCACAAGGACTAATGAACAAGGACAAATGATTCACACAACGAGTCACAATGACTAATGAACAAGAACAAATGGTTCAAACAACGAGTCACAAAGACTAATAAATAAGAACAAATGGTTCACACAAGGACAAATGATTCACACAATGAGTCACATTGACTAATGAACAAGGACAAATGGTTCACACAACGAGTCACAAGGACTTAATGAACAAGGAGAAATGATTCACACAATGAGTAACAAGGACTAATGAACAAGAACAAATGGTTCACACAACGAGTCACAAAGACTAATAAACAAGAACAAATGGTTCACACAACGAGTCACAAGGACTAATGAACTAGAACAAATGATTTACGTAACGAGGGAAGGACTAATTAACAAGGACAAATGATTTACACAACGAGTCACAATGACAAATGAACTAGAACAAATGATTCACACAAGGAGTCACAATGACTAATGAACAAAGACAAATGGTTCACACAACGAGTCACAAGGACTAATGAACAAGGACAAATGATTTACACAACGAGTCACAAGGACTAATGAACAAGAACAAATGGTTCACACAACGAGTCACAATGACTAATGAACAAGAAAAAATGGTTCACACAACGAGTCACAAGGACTAATGAACTAGAACAAATGATTCACACAACGAGTCACAAGGACTAATTAACAAGGACAAATGATTCACACAACGAGTCACAAGGACTAATGAACAAGGACAAATGGTTTACAACGAGTCACAAGGACTATGTAACAAGGACAAATGATTTACACAACGAGTCACAATGAAAAATGAACTAGAACAAATGATTCACACAAGGAGTCACAATGACTAATGAACAAGGAAAAATGGTTCACACAACGAGTCACAAGGACTAATGAACAAAGACAAATGGTTCAAACAACGAGTCACAAGGACTAATGAACTAGAACAAATGATTTACACAACGAGTCACAAGGACTAATGAACAAAGACAAATGGTTTACAACGAGTCACAAGGACTAATTAACAAGGACAAATGGTTCACACAACGAGTCACAAGGACTAATGAAGAAGAACAAATGGTTCAAACAACGAGTCACAAGGACTAATGAACTAGAACAAATGATTTACACAACGAGTCTAATGAAAGCACACAACGAGTCACAAGGACTAATGAACAAAGACAAATGGTTTACAACGAGTCACAAGGACTAATTAACAAGGACAAATGATTTACACAACGAGTCACAAGGACTAATGAACAAGAACAAATAGTTCACACAACGAGTCACAAGGACTAATGAACTAGAACAAATGATGTACACAACGAGTCACAATGACTAATAAACAAGGACAAATGGTTCACACAAGGAGTCACAAGGACTAATTAACAAGGTCAAATGATTTACATAACGAGTCATAATGAATAATGAACTAGGACAAATGATTCACAAAACGAGTCACAATGACTAATGAACTAGAACAAATAATTCACACAAGGAATCACAATGACTAAAGAACAAGAACAAATGGTTCACACAACGAGTCACAAGGACTAATGAACAAGAACAAATGGTTCACACAACGAGTCACAAGGACTAATGAACTAGAACAAATGATTTACACAACGAGTCAGAAGGACTAATTAACAAGGACAAATGATTCACACAACGAGTCACAAGGACTAATGAACAAAGACAAATGGTTTACAACGAGTCACAAGGACTAATTATCAAGGACAAATGATTTTCACAACGAGTCACAATGACTAATGAACAAGAACAAATCGTTCACACAACGAGTCACAAGGACTAATGAACTAGAACAAATGATGTACACAATGAGTCACAATGACTAATAAACAAGGACAAATGGTTCACACAATGAGTCACAAGGACTAATTAACAAGGTCAAATGATTTACATAACGAGTCATAATGAATAATGAACTAGGACAAATGATTCACAAAACGAGTCACAATGACTAATGAACTAGAACAAATGATTTACACAACGAGTCACATTGACAAATGAACAAGGACAAATGGTTCACACAACGAGTCACAAGGACTAATGAAAAGGACAAATGATTTACACAATGAGTCACAAGGACTAATGAACAAGAACAAATGGTTCACACAACGAGTCACAAAGACTAATGAACAAAGACAAATGATTCACACAACGAGTCACAAGGACTAATGAACAAGAACAAATGGTTCACACAACGAGTCACAAGGACTAATGAACAAGAACAAATGGTTTACACAACGAGTCACAAGGACTAATGAACTAGAACAAATGGTTCACACAAGGACAAATGATTCATTAACAACGAGTCAAATGACTTATGAACAAGGACAAATGACAAAGACAAATGGTTTACAACGAGTCACAAGGACTAATTAACAAGGACAAATGATTTTCACAACGAGTCACAATGACAAATGAACTATAACAAATGATTCACACAACGAGTCACAAGGACAAATGAACAAAGACAAATGGTTTACAACGAGTCACAAGGACTAATTAACAAGGACAAATGATTTTCACAACGAGTCACAATGACAAATGAACTATAACAAATGATTCACACAAGGAGTCACAATGACTAATGAACAAGGACAAATGGTTCACACAACGAGTCACAAGGACTAATGAACAAGGACAAATGATTCACACAACGAGTCACAAGGACTAATGAACAAGAACAAATGGTTCCCACAACGAGTCACAAAGACTAATAAACAAGAACAAATGGTTCACACAAGGACAAATGATTTACACAACGAGTCACATTGACTTATGAACAAGGACAAATGGTTCACACAACGAGTCACAAGGACTTAATGAACAAGGAGAAATGATTCACACAATGAGTAACAAGGACTAATGAACAAGAACAAATGGTTCACACAACGAGTCACAAAGACTAATAAACAAGAACAAATGGTTCACACAACGAGTCACAAGGACTAATGAACTAGAACAAATGAATTACGTAACGAGTCGGAAGGACTAATTAACAAGGACAAATGATTTACACAACGAGTCACAATGACAAATGAACTAGAACAAATGATTCACACAAGGAGTCACAATGACTAATGAACAAAGACAAATGGTTCACACAACGAGTCACAAGGACTAATGAACAAGGACAAATGATTTACACAACGAGTCACAAGGACTAATGAACAAGAACAAATGGTTCACACAACGAGTCACAATGACTAATGAACAAGAAAAAATGGTTCACACAACGAGTCACAAGGACTAATGAACTAGAACAAATCAGTTACACAGCGACGCAGAAGGACTAATTAACAAGGACAAATGATTCACACAACGAGTCACAAGGACTAATGAACAAGGACAAATGGTTTACAACGAGTCACAAGGACTATGTAACAAGGACAAATGATTTACACAACGAGTCACAATGAAAAATGAACTAGAACAAATGATTCACACAAGGAGTCACAATGACTAATGAACAAGGAAAAATGGTTCACACAACGAGTCACAAGGACTAATGAACAAAGACAAATGGTTCAAACAACGAGTCACAAGGACTAATGAACTAGAACAAATGATTTACACAACGAGTCACAAGGACTAATGAACAAGAACAAATGGTTCACACAACGAGTCACAAGGACTAATGAACAAAGACAAATGGTTTACAACGAGTCACAAGGACTAATTAACAAGGACAAATGGTTCACACAACGAGTCACAAGGACTAATGAAGAAGAAAAAATGGTTCACACAACGAGTCACAAGGACTAATGAACTAGAACAAATGATTTACACAACGAGTCAAAAGCACACAACGAGTCACAAGGACTAATGAACAAAGACAAATGGTTTACAACGAGTCACAAGGACTAATTAACAAGGACAAATGATTTACACAACGAGTCACAAGGACTAATGACCAAGAACAAATAGTTCACACAACGAGTCACAAGGACTAATGAACTAGAACAAATGATGTACACAACGAGTCACAATGACTAATAAAGAAGGACAAATGGTTCACACAAGGAGTCACAAGGACTAATTAACAAGGTCAAATGATTTACATAACGAGTCATAATGTATAATGAACTAGGACAAATGATTCACAAAACGAGTCACAATGACTAATGAACTAGAACAAATAATTCACACAAGGAATCACAATGACTAAAGAACAAGAACAAATGGTTCACACAACGAGTCACAAGGACTAATGAACAAGGACAAATGGTTTACAACGAGTCACAAGGACTAATTTACAAGGACAAATGATTTACACAACGAGTCACAAGGACTAATGAACAAGAACAAATGGTTCACACAACGAGTCACAAGGACTAATGAACTAGAACAAATGATGTACACAACGAGTCACAATGACTAATAAACAAGGACAATTGGTTCACACAAGGAGTCACAAGGACTAATTAACAAGGTAAAATGATTTACATAACGAGTTATAATGAATAATGAACTAGGACAAATGATTCACAAAACGAGTCAGAATGACTAATGAACTAGAACAAATGATTTACACAAGGAGTCACATTGACTAATGAACAAGGACAAATGGTTCACACAACGAGTCACAAGGACTAATGAACAAGGAGAAATGATTCACCCAATGAGTCACAAGGACTAATGAACAAGAACAAATGGTTCACACAACGAGTCACAAAGACTAATGAACAAAGACAAATGATTCACACAACGAGTCACAAGGACTAATGAACAAAGACAAATGGTTCACACAACGAGTCACAAGGTTTAATGAACAAGAACAAATGATTTACACAACGAGTCACACGGACTAATGAACTAGAACAAATGATGTACACAATGAGTCACAATGACTAATAAACAAGGACAAATGGTTCACACAATGAGTCACAAGGACTAATTAACAAGGTCAAATGATTTACATAACGAGTCATAATGAATAATGAACTAGGACAAATGATTCACAAAACGAGTCACAATGACTAATGAACTTGAACAAATGAATTACAGAACGAGGCAGAAGGACTAATTAACAAGGACAAATGATTTACACAATGAGTCACAATGACAAATGAACTAGAACAAATGATTCACACAAGGAGTCACAATGACTAATGAACAAAGACAAATGGTTCACACAACGAGTCACAAGGACTAATGAACAAGGACAAATGATTCACACAACGAGTCACAAGGACTAATGAACAAGAACAAATGGTTCACACAACGAGTCACAATGACTAATGAACAAGAAAAAATGGTTCACACAACGAGTCACAAGGACTAATGAACTAGAACAAATGATTTACACAACGAGTCTGAAGGACTAATTAACAAGGACAAATGATTCACACAACGAGTCACAAGGACTAATGAACAAGGACAAATGGTTTACAACGAGTCACAAGGACTATGTAACAAGGACAAATGATTTACACAACGAGTCACAATGAAAAATGAACTAGAACAAATGATTCACACAAGGAGTCACAATGACTAATGAACAAGGAAAAATGGTTCACACAATGAGTCACAAGGACTAATGAACAAAGACAAATGGTTCAAACAACGAGTCACAAGGACTAATGAACTAGAACAAATGATTTACACAACGAGTCAAAGGAAGCACAACGAGTCACAAGGACTAATGAACAAAGACAAAACAACGAGTCACAAGGACTAATTAACAAGGACAAATGGTTCACACAACGAGTCACAAGGACTAATGAAGAAGAACAAATGGTTCAAACAACGAGTCACAAGGACTAATGAACTAGAACAAATGATTTACACAACGAGTCACAAGGACTAATGAACAAGAACAAATGGTTCACACAACGAGTCACAAGGACTAATGAACAAAGACAAATGGTTTACAACGAGTCACAAGGACTAATTAACAAGGACAAATGATTTACACAACGAGTCACAAGGACTAATGACCAAGAACAAATAGTTCACACAACGAGTCACAAGGACTAATGAACTAGAACAAATGATGTACACAACGAGTCACAATGACTAATAAACAAGGACAAATGGTTCACACAAGGAGTCACAAGGACTAATTAACAAGGTCAAATGATTTACATAACGAGTCATAATGAATAATGAACTAGGACAAATGATTCACAAAACGAGTCACAATGACTAATGAACTAGAACAAATAATTCACACAAGGAATCACAATGACTAAAGAACAAGAACAAATGGTTCACACAACGAGTCACAAGGACTAATGAACAAGAACAAATGGTTCACACAACGAGTCACAAGGACTAATGAACTAGAACAAATGATTTACACAACGAGTCACAATGACTAATTAACAAGGACAAATGATTCACACAACGAGTCACAAGGACTAATGAACAAAGACAAATGGTTTACAACGAGTCACAAGGACTAATTAACAAGGACAAATGATTTTCACAACGAGTGACAATGACTAATGAACAAGAACAAATCGTTCACACAACGAGTCACAAGGACTAATGAACTAGAACAAATGATGTACACAATGAGTCACAATGACTAATAAACAAGGACAAATGGTTCACACAATGAGTCACAAGGACTAATTAACAAGGTCAAATGATTTACATAACGAGTCATAATGAATAATGAACTAGGACAAATGATTCACAAAACGAGTCACAATGACTAATGAACTAGAACAAATGATTTACACAAGGAGTCACATTGACTAATGAACAAGGACAAATGGTTCACACAACGAGTCACAAGGACTAATGAACAAGGAGAAGTGATTCACCCAATGAGTCACAAGGACTAATGAACAAGAACAAATGGTTCACACAACGAGTCACAAAGACTAATGAACAAAGACAAATGATTCACACAACGAGTCACAAGGACTAATGAACAAGAACAAATGGTTCACACAACGAGTCACAAGGACTAATGAACAAGAACAAATGGTTTACACAACGAGTCACAAGGACTAATGAACTAGAACAAATGGTTCACACAAGGACAAATGATTCACACAACGAGTCACATTGACTTATGAACAAGGACAAATGGACAAAGACAAATGGTTTACAACGAGTCACAAGGACTAATTAACAAGGACAAATGATTTTCACAACGAGTCACAATGACAAATGAACTATAACAAATGATTTTCACAACGAGTCACAAGGACAAATGAACAAAGACAAATGGTTTACAACGAGTCACAAGGACTAATTAACAAGGACAAATGATTTTCACAACGAGTCACAATGACAAATGAACTATAACAAATGATTCACACAAGGAGTCACAATGACTAATGAACAAGGACAAATGGTTCACACAACGAGTCACAAGGACTAATGAACAAGGACAAATGATTCACACAACGAGTCACAAGGACTAATGAACAAGAACAAATGGTTCCCACAACGAGTCACAAAGACTAATAAACAAGAACAAATGGTTCACACAAGGACAAATGATTTACACAACGAGTCACATTGACTTATGAACAAGGACAAATGGTTCACACAACGAGTCACAAGGACTTAATGAACAAGGAGAAATGATTCACACAATGAGTAACAAGGACTAATGAACAAGAACAAATGGTTCACACAACGAGTCACAAAGACTAATAAACAAGAACAAATGGTTCACACAACGAGTCACAAGGACTAATGAACTAGAACAAATGAATTACGAACGAGTCGGAAGGACTAATTAACAAGGACAAATGATTTACACAACGAGTCACAATGACAAATGAACTAGAACAAATGATTCACACAAGGAGTCACAATGACTAATGAACAAAGACAAATGGTTCACACAACGAGTCACAAGGACTAATGAACAAGGACAAATGATTTACACAACGAGTCACAAGGACTAATGAACAAGAACAAATGGTTCACACAACGAGTCACAATGACTAATGAACAAGAAAAAATGGTTCACACAACGAGTCACAAGGACTAATGAACTAGAACAAATGATTTACACAACGAGTCGAAAGGACTAATTAACAAGGACAAATGATTCACACAACGAGTCACAAGGACTAATGAACAAGGACAAATGGTTTACAACGAGTCACAAGGACTATGTAACAAGGACAAATGATTTACACAACGAGTCACAATGAAAAATGAACTAGAACAAATGATTCACACAAGGAGTCACAATGACTAATGAACAAGGAAAAATGGTTCACACAACGAGTCACAAGGACTAATGAACAAAGACAAATGGTTCAAACAACGAGTCACAAGGACTAATGAACTAGAACAAATGATTTACACAACGAGTCACAATGACTAATGAACAAGAACAAATGGTTTACACAACGAGTCACAAGGACTAATGAACAAAGACAAATGGTTCACACAACGAGTCACAAGGACTAATTAACAAGGACAAATGGTTCACACAACGAGTCACAAGGACTAATGAAGAAGAACAAATGGTTCAAACAACGAGTCACAAGGACTAATGAACTAGAACAAATGATTTACACAAGAGTCAAATGGAAGCACACAACGAGTCACAAGGACTAATGAACAAAGACAAATGGTTTACAACGAGTCACAAGGACTAATTAACAAGGACAAATGATTTACACAACGAGTCACAAGGACTAATGACCAAGAACAAATAGTTCACACAACGAGTCACAAGGACTAATGAACTAGAACAAATGATGTACACAACGAGTCACAATGACTAATAAAGAAGGACAAATGGTTCACACAAGGAGTCACAAGGACTAATTAACAAGGTCAAATGATTTACATAACGAGTCATAATGTATAATGAACTAGGACAAATGATTCACAAAACGAGTCACAATGACTAATGAACTAGAACAAATAATTCACACAAGGAATCACAATGACTAAAGAACAAGAACAAATGGTTCACACAACGAGTCACAAGGACTAATGAACAAGAACAAATGGTTCACACAACGAGTCACAAGGACTAATGAACTAGAACAAATGATTTATACAACGAGTCAGAAGGACTAATTAACAAGGACAAATGATTCACACAACGAGTCACAAGGACTAATGAACAAAGACAAATGGTTTACAACGAGTCACAAGGACTAATTAACAAGGACAAATGATTTTCACAACGAGTGACAATGACTAATGAACAAGAACAAATCGTTCACACAACGAGTCACAAGGACTAATGAACTAGAACAAATGATGTACACAATGAGTCACAATGACTAATAAACAAGGACAAATGGTTCACACAATGAGTCACAAGGACTAATTAACAAGGTCAAATGATTTACATAACGAGTCATAATGAATAATGAACTAGGACAAATGATTCACAAAACGAGTCAGAATGACTAATGAACTAAAACAAATGATTTACACAAGGTGTCACATTGACTAATGAACAAGGACAAATGGTTCACACAACGAGTCATAAGGACTAATGAAAAAGGAGAAGTGATTCACCCAATGAGTCACAAGGACTAATGAACAAGAACAAATGGTTCACACAACGAGTCACAAAGACTAATGAACAAAGACAAATGATTCACACAACGAGTCACAAGGACTAATGAACAAGAACAAATGGTTCACACAACGAGTCACAAGGACTAATGAACAAGAACAAATGGTTTACACAACGAGTCACAAGGACTAATGAACTAGAACAAATGGTTCACACAAGGACAAATGATTCACACAACGAGTCACATTGACTTATGAACAAGGACAAATGGACAAAGACAAATGGTTTACAACGAGTCACAAGGACTAATTAACAAGGACAAATGATTTTCACAACGAGTCACAATGACAAATGAACTATAACAAATGATTTTCACAACGAGTCACAAGGACAAATGAACAAAGACAAATGGTTTACAACGAGTCACAAGGACTAATTAACAAGGACAAATGATTTTCACAACGAGTCACAATGACAAATGAACTATAACAAATGATTCACACAAGGAGTCACAATGACTAATGAACAAGGACAAATGGTTCACACAACGAGTCACAAGGACTAATGAACAAGGACAAATGATTCACACAACGAGTCACAAGGACTAATGAACAAGAACAAATGGTTCCCACAACGAGTCACAAAGACTAATAAACAAGAACAAATGGTTCACACAAGGACAAATGATTTACACAACGAGTCACATTGACTTATGAACAAGGACAAATGGTTCACACAACGAGTCACAAGGACTTAATGAACAAGGAGAAATGATTCACACAATGAGTAACAAGGACTAATGAACAAGAACAAATGGTTCACACAACGAGTCACAAAGACTAATAAACAAGAACAAATGGTTCACACAACGAGTCACAAGGACTAATGAACTAGAACAAATGAATTACGAACGAGGCGGAAGGACTAATTAACAAGGACAAATGATTTACACAACGAGTCACAATGACAAATGAACTAGAACAAATGATTCACACAAGGAGTCACAATGACTAATGAACAAAGACAAATGGTTCACACAACGAGTCACAAGGACTAATGAACAAGGACAAATGATTCACACAACGAGTCACTAGGACTAATGAACAAGAACAAATGGTTCACACAACGAGTCACAATGACTAATGAACAAGAAAAAATGGTTCACACAACGAGTCACAAGGACAAATGAACTAGAACAAATGAATTACACAACGAGGCAGAAGGACTAATTAACAAGGACAAATGATTCACACAACGAGTCACAAGGACTAATGAACAAGGACAAATGGTTTACAACGAGTCACAAGGACTAATTTACAAAGACAAATGATTTACACAACGAGTGACAAGGACTAATGAACAAGAACAAATGGTTCACACAACGAGTCACAAGGACTAATGAACTAGAACAAATGATGTACACAACGAGTCACAATGACTAATAAACAAGGACAATTGGTTCACACAAGGAGTCAGAAGGACTAATTAACAAGGTAAAACGATTTACATAACGAGTTATAATGAATAATGAACTAGGACAAATGATTCACAAAACGAGTCAGAATGACTAATGAACTAGAACAAATGATTTACACAAGGAGTCACATTGACTAATGAACAAGGACAAATGGTTCACACAACGAGTCACAAGGACTAATGAACAAGGAGAAGTGATTCACCCAATGAGTCACAAGGTCTAATGAACAAGAACAAATGGTTCACACAACGAGTCACAAAGACAAATGAACAAAGACAAATGATTCACACAACGAGTCACAAGAACTAATGAACAAGAACAAATGGTTCACACAACGAGTCACAAGGTTTAATGAACAAGAACAAATGGGTTACACAACGAGTCACAAGGACTAATGAACTAGAACAAATGATTTACACAACGAGTCAGAAGGACTAATTAACAAGGACAAATGATTCACACAACGAGTCACAAGGACAAATGAACAAAGACAAATGGTTTACAACGAGTCACAAGGACTAATTAACAAGGACAAATGATTTTCACAACGAGTCACAATGACAAATGAACTATAACAAATGATTCACACAAGGAGTCACAATGACTAATGAACAAGAACAAATGGTTCACACAACGAGTCACAAGGACTAATGAACAAGGACAAATGATTCACACAACGAGTCACAAGGACTAATGAACAAGAACAAATGGTTCACACAACGAGTCACAAGGACTAATGAACAAGGACAAATGGTTTACAACGAGTCACAAGGACTAATGAACAAGAACAAATGGTTCACACAACGAGTCACAAGGACTAATGAACTAGAACAAATGATGTACACAACGAGTCACAATGACTAATAAACAAGGACAATTGGTTCACACAAGGAGTCACAAGGACTAATTAACAAGGTAAAATGATTTACATAACGAGTTATAATGAATAATGAACTAGGACAAATGATTCACAAAACGAGTCAGAATGACTAATGAACTAGAACAAATGATTTACACAAGGAGTCACATTGACTAATGAACAAGGATAAATGGTTCACACAACGAGTCACAAGGACTAATGAACAAGGAGAAGTGATTCACCCAATGAGTCACAAGGTCTAATGATAAAGAACAAATGGTTCACACAACGAGTCACAAAGACTAATGAACAAAGACAAATGATTCACACAACGAGTCACAAGGACTAATGAACAAGAACAAATGGTTCACACAACGAGTCACAAGGTTTAATGAACAAGAACAAATGGGTTACACAACGAGTCACAAGGACTAATGAACTAGAACAAATGATTTACACAACGAGTCAGAAGGACTAATTAACAAGGACAAATGATTCACACAACGAGTCACAGGGACAAATGAACAAAGACAAATGGTTTACAACGAGTCACAAGGACTAATTAACAAGGACAAATGATTTTCACAACGAGTCACAATGACAAATGAACTATAACAAATGATTCACACAAGGAGTCACAATGACTAATGAACAAGGACAAATGGTTCACACAACGAGTCACAAGGACTAATGAACAAGGACAAATGATTCACACAACGAGTCACAAGGACTAATGAACAAGAACAAATGGTTCACACAACGAGTCACAAGGACTAATGAACAAGAACAAATGGTTCACATAACGAGTCACAAGGACTAATGAACTAGAACAAATGATTTACAGAACGAGTCATAATGACTAATAAACAAGGACAAATGGTTTACACAAGGAGTCACAAGGACTAATTAACAAGGTGAAATGATTTACATAACGAGTCATAATGAATAATGAACTAGGACAAATGATTCACAAAACGAGTCACAATGACAAATGAACTAGAACAAATGATTCACACAAGGAGTCACATTGACTAATGAACAAGGACAAATGGTTCACACAACGAGTCACAAGGACTTAATGAACAAGGAGAAATGATTCACACAATGAGTCACAAGGACTAATGAACAAGAACAAATGGTTCACACAACGAGTCACAAAGACTAATAAACAAGAACAAATGGTTCACACAACGAGTCACAAGGACTAATGAACTAGAACAAATGATTTACACAACGAGTCAGAAGGACTAATTAACAAGGACAAATGATTCACACAACGAGTCACAAGGACTAATGAACAAAGACAAATGGTTTACAACGAGTCACAAGGACTAATTAACAAGGACAAATGATTTACACAACGAGTCACAATGACAAATGAACTAGAACAAATGATTCACACAAGGAGTCACAATGACTAATGAACAAGGACAAATAGTTCACACAACGAGTCACAAGGACTAATGAACAAGGACAAATGCTTCACACAACGAGTCACAAGGACTAATGAACAAGAACAACTGGTTCACACAACGAGTCACAAGGACTAATGAACAAGAACAAATGGTTCACACAACGAGTCACAAGGACTAATGAACTAGAACAAATGATTTACAGAACGAGTCATAATGACTAATAAACAAGGACAAATGGTTTACACAAGGAGTCACAAGGACTTAATGAACAAGGAGAAATGATTCACACAATGAGTAACAAGGAGTAATGAACAAGAACAAATGGTTCACACAACGAGTCACAAGGACTTAATGAACAAGGAGAAATGATTCACACAATGAGTAACAAGGACTAATGAACAAGAACAAATGGTTCACACAACGAGTCACAAAGACTAATAAACAAGAACAAATGGTTCACACAACGAGTCACAAGGACTAATGAACTAGAACAAATGAATTACGTAACGAGGCGGAAGGACTAATTAACAAGGACAAATGATTTACACAATGAGTCACAAGGACAAATGAACTAGAACAAATGATTCACACAAGGAGTCACAATGACTAATGAACAAAGACAAATGGTTCACACAACGAGTCACAAGGACTAATGAACAAGGACAAATGATTCACACAACGAGTCACTAGGACTAATAAACAAGAACAAATGGTTCACACAACGAGTCACAAGGACTAATGAACAAGAACAAATGGTTCACACAAAGAGTCACAAGGTTTAATGAACAAGAACAAATGGGTTATACAACGAGTCACAAGGACTAATGAACTAGAACAAATGATTTACACAACGAGTCAGAAGGACTAATTAACAAGGACAAATGATTCACACAACGAGTCACAAGGACAAATGAACAAAGACAAATGGTTTACAACGAGTCACAAGGACTAATTAACAAGGACAAATGATTTTCACAACGAGTCACAATGACAAATGAACTATAACAAATGATTCACACAAGGAGTCACAATGACTAATGAACAAGGACAAATGGTTCACACAACGAGTCACAAGGACTAATGAACAAGGACAAATGATTCACACAACGAGTCACAAGGACTAATGAACAAGAAAAACTGGTTCACACAACGAGTCACAAGGACTAATGAACAAGAACAAATGGTTCACACAACGAGTCACAAGGACTAATGAACTAGAACAAATGATTTACAGAACGAGTCATAATGACTAATAAACAAGGACAAATGGTTTACACAAGGAGTCACAAGGACTTAATGAACAAGGAGAAATGATTCACACAATGAGTAACAAGGAGTAATGAACAAGAACAAATGGTTCACACAACGAGTCACAAGGACTTAATGAACAAGGAGAAATGATTCACACAATGAGTAACAAGGACTAATGAACAAGAACAAATGGTTCACACAACGAGTCACAAAGACTAATAAACAAGAACAAATGGTTCACACAACGAGTCACAAGGACTAATGAACTAGAACAAATGAATTACAGAACGAGGCAGAAGGACTAATTAACAAGGACAAATGATTTACACAATGAGTCACAAGGACAAATGAACTAGAACAAATGATTCACACAAGGAGTCACAATGACTAATGAACAAAGACAAATGGTTCACACAACGAGTCACAAGGACTAATGAACAAGGACAAATGATTCACACAACGAGTCACTAGGACTAATGAACAAGAACAAATGGTTCACACAACGAGTCACAAGGACTAATGAACAAGAACAAATGGTTCACACAACGAGTCACAAGGTTTAATGAACAAGAACAAATGGGTTACACAACGAGTCACAAGGACTAATGAACTAGAACAAATGATTTACACAACGAGTCAGAAGGACTAATTAACAAGGACAAATGATTCACACAACGAGTCACAAGGACAAATGAACAAAGACAAATGGTTTACTGAAGGAAATGTAGATCTATATACATACTAACATACTCATATATGTCGAAATTAATTTGTCATAAAATTAAATACGGATTTTATGCATGCAAACAATATAATAAAAGAGAAGAAATCATTTTCTTACAATGAAATTTCGGTTCAAATGGGCACAAAAGAAATCTCCTTTTCTTTTGTTCTTGAGCTTTCCTTTAATGGAAGAACAAGATCCAAGTGTAGGATCTCTCCTTAGGAATAATACCCAAAGCTTAACTCTTAATCTAATTAATATTATTTGAGCTAGTATAATATTAATCTCATGAAAAATGAACCAAAAATTTGTTTGGTTTAGACTCCTAAAACCGGGTAGGAGATGTGGAGAGGAAGAGTATTATTTTTATCTCTCTAAAAATAATTTTACATGGTTGAATGAATAATAATAATCACCCACACATACATATGGTGAATAATAATTATTTTAAGTAAAAGAACTCTTGTTCTTTTCTATGTAGAGCCGATTGGGAGGGAAGGAGAGCCCAATGCATGGGCTAATTTTTCTACCCAAGAAATGTAGGCTTGCATGGCTACACATAGGTAGATCATCATTGTGTTTTCTCTTATTAAAATAATTAACACAATTTTTCCACTAAAAACCTTCTTAATATTTCGGTACTTATAAAATGGAAAGTCCATTTTATATTTTGTCATTTGTCAATTTTGTCACATGTTACATGTTACATGACATGTAACAATGCAATGTATTTTTATCATATTAAAAATCAACGTATTAATAAAAATACGTCATATACAAAAATCGACTTAGTAATTCATAATTACTTATACCAAAATATTTTACCAATTTATAAATCATATTTATAATAATTCATTCAATTCCGATTGTTTCTTTAAACAACAATTTCATCCGAGTAATGAAACAATTCGATTTTTCAGACCGTATCTCATTTAATCATATTTCAATTTGATACGTAAATTTTACTTCCAAAATCGTCCGTCAATTTTTCAAGTAATTTAATTAACTCGTAACATTATACGATTAATTAAATGATCAATTAAGAGTATTGCCCTATAGGTATGACCTAGGGGTCAATCGATCACCACCGTCACACGACAAGTAATGTCAAACTCTAGTCACCAATCATTACCGATATATGTTGACCGATTTGACAAAGAACAAAATTACTTCCCAATTGTATTCTTTAAAATGAGATTTAATAATGATATTTAAATCACATGATCGCACTATTGTTGAGGACACATTTCCCAACAATCTCCCACTTGTCCTCGACAAGTGTGCGTCACCAATTCTCTTGTCCTATTACTATCTCCCACTCAATGCAAGGTGTCTTTCAGTTCGTACTTGCAAGTGATCATATCGAGAGTGGTTTCCTCGATCTGGAGAATAACCGATTGACCAGATTTATCTATCATAGATACTTTCCGAGCGTGGCCACGCATTTCAGTTCATTACTCCTCGAGTGGCCCTGAGATATTGTTTTAACCCTGACAAGGGGTGGACAATTCTTATCGCACTCATTCCCTTCGACTAGCCACAGCCATCATAACCCAAAATATGCCCATTTGACCCCATTTACGAAGTGCGTAGTAACACAAATCAAAGTTAATCTGAAACTGAGCCATCTTAGGTGAATAGTCTTTAGTCAAAAGAATCGACTCATTTGAATACTATAGCAGCTCTCGCCACGACCAGGCTATATAAATTTGCCAGAACTCTATAAGCGGTCATTAGGCCCGACAAAAAGTTCCTAATGATCCGCCTATGTGATCGACTAGTCATCTCACATGACTCTATGGCATTTGAACTTGCCATCAATCGCATCACACTCTAGTCACTTCGAGACGTCACCTCATACAAGTGACTATGGCGAATACCATGTTAATCCGGGTTCACTTTAACGGGGTTCAATTGTCACTACAACCCGTTTGGATGTAACAAAGTATAAAAGGAGTTTTTAAAGAAAAACTCGAACGACAAATGCGATTATCACATATGAATAGTCAATGCCTGATTACTATTTCATATCCTATAATCTAATTTGATCTTGCATGTAGTTGTTACTTTCAATTCAATTGAAATGACATGACTCATCATGTTTAGCCTTTGAGAAGGCTTTGGTTAGTAGGTTTTATCAATTTCTTGTACCTTACTCAACCTTACTACATACTCGTTTTCCTTTGTAATGTATACATTTGTATCACAAAACTTTTCGAGTACGTGTCAAGATCCAATCAAGACATAGGCCCTCTTAGCCTAAGAGTAGCTCCCACTGTTTTCACAGTGTGCGGGACTCATCCTCTTGCACATCTCATGATTGCAAGTGTACTCAATTTCCGTTATAAATATCTCTCATTGTTCTTTATTGCCTAGAACGATTCTAGAAAATCTACTTCTTAATTAATATTGCCACAATGGTATCTTAACCATCCTAATGTGTTTTGATTATGGTTTTGTCGGAAACCATGCGCAACCTCAATTGTCAATTGTCACTTGTGTAACACCCTTACACAAAATTGCATCATAAACACTTTGCTTTACTTCCTTAATGCTTCTGCATGCACTTAAGGGTAATCTTTATAGCTTACTTGGTAAAGATTACTTAAATTCGATTTTGAAAACAGTTCATCATACTCAAAGCATATGAAGTGTTATACATCATTTCTTTTTAATTGATTTAGCAGCGGAAGCAAATGAAATCAATCAAATATGTTCAATTTAATTGAACTAGTCATGAATCTTATCAACATAAGACTTCTTCGACACTAATATCATGTGGATTTATCTTCATAAATCCGGATATTCAAGATGTATTATAATACTCCAAAAGTCTTAAATCATTCTCAATGATCAATATGTCATCCACATATCGGACTAATTAAAATTTCCGTAACTCCCACTAAACTCCATGTATAAACACAACTTCTCGACTTATCGAGAAATGTTTTATCACATGATCCAAAAAGTTGATTCCAACTCATTGATGTCGTACTTAAGACCCTCTCTTAAGTTTCACATTATCTTAGGATTGCAAGAATCTACAAAACTCATGACATGTATTGAATACATTCCTTCTTTTAAAGAAGCGGGTTTTGGATTCACTTGCTACGTATTTCATAACCTCATAATGAAACACAATCCTTAAGAAGATCCAAATAGACTTAAGCATTTCAATTAGTGCAAAACCCTTTGCAACCAATCTTGCTTTGAAATATCTCTTTATTAGTGCAAAACCCTTTGTCACTAATCAAGCCTTTTATTTCGGATTCTCATGACTCTAAGCCTTGTATTGAGTTGTGACTTAAACACTCTTATGTAAGTCATTCGTTCATTACTTTCTAGAAGTAATTAACTTGAATCAAACAATTTCTTTTGTAAGTTATAAGCTCTTTACTTTCTTAAAAGTAGCATGAATTCATCATTTTTAGCAAGTGACGAATTTTAACCTCCTAGGTTTTTGAAGAAACAATGTCTTACACAAAACGTCTCATGGAGCCAAGAAAGACCAGTTTCTTGCGACATAACATTCTCTGTTGCGACATAACATTCTCTGTGTCATTCTTTGTGGCTCTTGAATAATTTCTCCCACTCTGTCTTCTAAAAATAAACTTGTATTTTAGAAAGACACTTTCACGAGCCACAAACCCGTCGTACTCGTGATAATGGAAAAGGAAAAATGAGCATTTGTTTCTTGTGAAAACTTACAAACATGGTACTTTTACCATTTCATATCTCATATGATTCGATTTAGTGGAAAAAATAATTTAGACAAAAATGATAAAATCCCCAAAAGGATCAAGTAACTCAAGGTAACTTGATTGAAATCCAAACCATATCGAATAGCGTTTGATTTCTTATCTAATCACACATTATTCCATAATGCGTGCTAAGAGAGATTAACTTGTGATACTATATCACATTTCCTTTGGCTTATATCAAAGTCTTCACTTTGATAATCCCATCACGACTTAAATCGTGATTCCTTGAATTCTTTGAAATTCTTCAAAGATTTCTCTATTTACCTTATTAAGTGAACATATTAGTGTCAACTTAAATCGTTGGTAAAAGAAAATGATCAACCTATTTTGGATCGATGATTTACAACCTCGATCTCCTTTTCAACCAAAAAGCACGAGGCATCTTGCTTTGAATACAAGATACGCATATACCATTAACAATCTAATGGTTTCAAGAGTACTCGATAACTCTTTGCGTTCATCATTCCAAAATTTAAGGTTTAATCTTGGGTTACCAATTTGAGTCTTACATCATCTTCATGATATATCATTCTAGTTTGGTTTAGAATATAATCACCTTGATGATGGGCTAGCCATACATCAAATCATGGTGTATAGGGTCACAAAAGTGAAAACCTTTTTTGTATCTTAACTAGTTTATATTCCTATTTAGAGTTTATGCACTTAATAGTCATAATTAAGTACAACTTTAAATCCAAAAACTAGATTGAGTACACAATTACTCTATCTCTCGACATCATTGTTGCTAGTCGTCATATTCTAATCATCCTATGTATCAAACATAATGATGAAAACCACCACCGGTTTCTAATATCGATTTAAGTAGTACTAGCAAAATTTATGTTTAATCATATAAACATTTAACGAAGAAGGTCTCATTAGATGTCCCACAACTAACTTGCTGATTCTTCAATAATTTGGGGTAGTTTCCTTTCTAGTGTCCAACATTTAAGACAATGGAAACTTTATCGGTCGGGATTGATAGGTTTAGTATCGTTATTCTCAACAACTTTACCTTTAACATTACCTTGTATCAATTCCATTATAATCTTTACTTCTTGAACCTCATTCTCATCTTAACGGTTTAAGAGAATGCTCCCACTCAATTCAATGAGTCTTTGCTTTGAGAAGCAAAATTGAATTCATGAAGATCACTCTTCATTTGTTCGTTTTAATCTTAAAACTTTCATTGAAGTGGTTGCGTTATTTTGGTCAATTACGAATTCTGAAAATCTAATCACCAAAACAATTTATCGCTTCAAGGTACTTAATTCATTTAAGTATATGAAAAACAATCCATTGTAAGTAGATGTGTTAGTCAAGAATCAAAACCTGTTTGATAATGAATAACTTTAATCTATACTCTTTACAAGAGATCCTTAGCAATGGTTCATATGAGGTTTTAGAAGCAAATTCATATTTGTCTTTAGTTACGATGTTTTAATGGAGATTTGAATCAAAAACGAAATGATATCGTATATGAATTGTGGTAAAGAAATAGAACAATATAACAACGGAATAGTGGAAAACTTAACATTTATCGTTTTATTAATACTTGTAAATAACAAGTAAAGCATTTACATAGTGACCTCTACCCAACTATGATAAATGATTCCAAGACCCAAATTCATATCGACTTAGGCACGGTGTGGCCGATGAAACCCTTATCAATATAACTCGGTGGATTAACTCTTTAATCGATTCTACTTTTAGAACTCTTGGTCGATAATATTACATTAACATTTATCTTTAGCCCAAAACACATTCAACAAGGGGACGGTGTGGCCGATAAAACCCTTATCGAAAAACTTTTGTTGAGTTCAATCCAAATTTCGAATAAATGTGTCCATGATCCAAACCCACATTAACTTGGGCACGGTGTGGCCGATGAAACCCTCATCAACATGAATTCGGTGGATAGACATTTATCACCCACTTCCCCTACGTAACAAGGTTTGTACCCCGGTGTGGCCGAGTGCACTCCCTCACGAAATAGGTTTTCATGGTTTCTACTATTTGGTAAGGCTATGTCTCAATTGATAGTTTTAGCGAGAGGTCATGTCAAATTATTATCTATCACGTTTTAAGTGAACTAAAGCGGTGAACTACGATAATTATACTTGACACGGTCGATAAACTCGATAAGACAATGCATGTTTAGTTATGGCGATTTAGCGATGCATGTGACATAAAATAAAATGCAAGCATAAAGATAAATAAATCCTAGTATGGCCTTTCCTAAAATAGAAAAACTCTTTAACTATTACAAATTCGGAAACCAACTCCATTGGTCCCTTGAACTTGATTTGTGGCACGCATCTCGAGGTAACACCGTCTTTATGTATCGCCATTCTTGAAGAAATCCGTCTTTTGGAACTCCGGAATGAATAAAATTACATAATAAATTACATAATTTCCTATTATACATTTGTAACTAAAATAAAATAAATCTATTAAATTACAAAACGGTGATACGAGATCACAATAAAAAATACAACCGAATCGATATTTCCATACATTTCGGGAAATACCAATTAAAATCTAAGGCCATACTAAGTAAAATTACATAATACAAAATTACATAAATTAAAAATTATGACAATCATAAAGAAAATGCAGCATTATAATATGTATGAACATGCTCAATTTTTATGCTAAATCGCCTTTAATTAGCCAATATCGTATATTACTCGGTTTTTACGGATTTGCGTGATTTCAACATTTTATAATCACAAAAATACATAAACTCATATTTATGCATAAGTTAATTACCCTAACCTCTTAGGACTCAAAATATAGTCTTCACTAACAATTTGACCATAATTAACCTTTATTTACAAAATTGTTCATAAATGGACCAAAAATTACAAAATAAGCCATTAAACTTCAAATAAATCACAAAAATTCCAAATAAATTCAAAATTTGAAATTTAAACTCATGAACATTCTGAAAAAATCCATGACACTCATAATGTTCAAAATCTTAGGTTAAAAATTTCGAAATTTTTCCGGAAAAACAATGTTGCGGTTTATCGATTTTTAATAAAATAATCATAAAAACATGGAAAAATTATTTTCATTAACTTTTCAATTTTAGATCTGAAAAATATAATAAAATGCAACATTAGACGTTTTTCCTAAGTCATAGATTATGTTTTTATTAATTTTCACTAATAATGTCACTATTTATGCCATTTTTCTTCAAAAATTCATAAATCATGCAAAAAGACTTCTTTATAGCCAATTATTTTACACACATCTTGTAAAATTGCATGTGACAACATATTAATTTTCTATGACCAGATTCGAAATTTAACTCATATTAACCTATTTTTCACTTAAATCCGAATTTAATAATGATAAATTCATTTTTCGAGCATAACAAGTCCAAAAATTATGAAAATTTACAGGTTATCTCAAAATAATATATGTGACAACATATCCAAAAACCAAGTGAAAATTCGAAGTATAGCTATTTTTAGACCAAAAATGACATTTTTACTCATAAAATCACATTTAAATGCCATTATTGTAAATTATGAACAATAAAAATCCGAAAAATTAACCATAATATCCCAAAACACTTTAGGACCAGAAATATTAACATGCATGTAATGATTTCGTGATATATCATAATAACACAAAATTTACAAGTTTTATTTTGTTATTCTTATAACTCGGAAAAACTTTTAACCAATTTGCATGCAAACAACCGTGGCTCTGATACCAATTGAAGGAAATGTAGATCTATATACATACTAACATACTCATATATGTCGAAATTAATTTGTCATAAAATTAAATACGGATTTTATGCATGCAAACAATATAATAAAAGAGAAGAAATCATTTTCTTACAATGAAATTTCGGTTCAAATGGGCACAAAAGAAATCTCCTTTTCTTTTGTTCTTGAGCTTTCCTTTAATGGAAGAACAAGATCCAAGTGTAGGATCTCTCCTTAGGAATAATACCCAAAGCTTAACTCTTAATCTAATTAATATTATTTGAGCTAGTATAATATTAATCTCATGAAAAATGAACCAAAAATTTTTTTGGTTTAGACTCCTAAAACCGGGTAGGAGATGTGGAGAGGAAGAGTATTATTTTTATCTCTCTAAAAATAATTTTACATGGTTGAATGAATAATAATAATCACCCACACATACATATGGTGAATAATAATTATTTTAAGTAAAAGAACTCTTGTTCTTTTCTATGTAGAGCCGATTGGGAGGGAAGGAGAGCCCAATGCATGGGCTAATTTTTCTACCCAAGAAATGTAGGCTTGCATGGCTACACATAGGTAGATCATCATTGTGTTTTCTCTTATTAAAATAATTAACACAATTTTTCCACTAAAAACCTTCTTAATATTTCGGTACTTATAAAATGGAAAGTCCATTTTATATTTTGTCATTTGTCAATTTTGTCACATGTTACATGTTACATGACATGTAACAATGCAATGTATTTTTATCATATTAAAAATCAACGTATTAATAAAAATACGTCATATACAAAAATCGACTTAGTAATTCATAATTACTTATACCAAAATATTTTACCAATTTATAAATCATATTTATAATAATTCATTCAATTCCGATTGTTTCTTTAAACAACAATTTCATCCGAGTAATGAAACAATTCGATTACTCAGACCGTATCTCATTTAATCATATTTCAATTTGATACGTAAATTTTACTTCCAAAATCGTCCGTCAATTTTTCAAGTAATTTAATTAACTCGTAACATTATACGATTAATTAAATGATCAATTAAGAGTATTGCCCTATAGGTATGACCTAGGGGTCAACTGATCACCACCGTCACACACACAAAGTAATGTCAAACTCTAGTCACCAATCATTACCGATATATGTTGACCAGTTGACAGTAACAAAATTACTTCCCAATTGTATTCTTTAAAATGAGATTTAATAATGATATTTAAATCACATGATCGCACTATTGTTGAGGACACATTTCCCAACATTTACAACGAGTCACAAGGACTAATTAACAAGGACAAATGATTTTCACAACGAGTCACAATGACAAATGAACTATAACGATTCACACAAGGAGTCACAATGACTAATGAACAAGGACAAATGGTTCACACAACGAGTCACAAGGACTAATGAACAAGGACAAATGATTCACACAACGAGTCACAAGGACTAATGAACAAGAACAAATGGTTCCCACAACGAGTCACAAAGACTAAGAAACAAGAACAAATGGTTCACACAAGGACAAATGATTCACACAACGAGTCACATTGACTTATGAACAAGGACAAATGGTTCACACAACGAGTCACAAGGACTTAATGAACAAGGAGAAATGATTCACACAATGAGTAACAAGGACTAATGAACAAGAACAAATGGTTCACACAACGAGTCACAAAGACTAATAAACAAGAACAAATGGTTCACACAACGAGTCACAAGGACTAATGAACTAGAACAAATGAATTACAGAACGAGGCAGAAGGACTAATTAACAAGGACAAATGATTTACACAACGAGTCACAATGACAAATGAACTAGAACAAATGATTCACAAAAGGAGTCACAATGACTAATGAACAAAGACAAATGGTTCACACAACGAGTCACAAGGACTAATGAACAAGGACAAATGATTCACACAACGAGTCACTAGGACTAATGAACAAGAACAAATGGTTCACACAACGAGTCACAATGACTAATGAACAAGAAAAAATGGTTCACACAACGAGTCACAAGGACAAATGAACTAGAACAAATGAATTACACAACGAGGCAGAAGGACTAATTAACAAGGACAAATGATTCACACAACGAGTCACAAGGACTAATGAACAAGGACAAATGGTTTACAACGAGTCACAAGGACTAATTTACAAGGACAAATGATTTACACAACGAGTCACAAGGACTAATGAACAAGAACAAATGGTTCACACAACGAGTCACAAGGACTAATGAACTAGAACAAATGATGTACACAACGAGTCACAATGACTAACAAACAAGGACAATTGGTTCACACAAGGAGTCACAAGGACTAATTAACAAGGTAAAATGATTTTCATAACGAGGTATAATGAATAATGAACTAGGACAAATGATTCACAAAACGAGTCAGAATGACTAATGAACTAGAACAAATGATTTACACAAGGAGTCACATTGACTAATGAACAAGGACAAATGGTTCACACAACGAGTCACAAGGACTAATGAACAAGGAGAAGTGATTCACCCAATGAGTCACAAGGTCTAATGAACAAGAACAAATGGTTCACACAACGAGTCACAAAGACTAATGAACAAAGACAAATGATTCACACAACGAGTCACAAGGACTAATGAACAAGAAAAAATGGTTCACACAACGAGTCACAAGGTTTAATGAACAAGAACAAATGGGTTACACAACGAGTCACAAGGACTAATGAACTAGAACAAATGATTTACACAACGAGTCAGAAGGACTAATTAACAAGGACAAATGATTCACACAACGAGTCACAAGGACAAATGAACAAAGACAAATGGTTTACAACGAGTCACAAGGACTAATTAACAAGGACAAATGATTTTCACAACGAGTCACAATGACAAATGAACTATAACAAATGATTCACACAAGGAGTCACAATGACTAATGAACAAGGACAAATGGTTCACACAACGAGTCACAAGGACTAATGAACAAGGACAAATGATTCACACAACGAGTCACAAGGACTAATGAACAAAAACAAATGGTTCACACAACGAGTCACAAGGACTAATGAACAAGAACAAATGGTTCACATAACGAGTCACAAGGACTAATGAACTAGAACAAATGATTTACAGAACGAGTCATAATGACTAATAAACAAGGACAAATGGTTAACACAAGGAGTCACAAGGACTAATTAACAAGGTCAAATGATTTACATAACGAGTCATAATGAATAATGAACTAGGACAAATGATTCACAAAACGAGTCACAATGACTAATGAACTAGAACAAATGATTCACACAAGGAGTCACATTGACTAATGAACAAGGACAAATGGTTCACACAACGAGTCACAAGGACTTAATGAACAAGGAGAAATGATTCACACAATGAGTCACAAGGACTAATGAACAAGAACAAATGGTTCACACAACGAGTCACAAAGACTAATAAACAAGAACAAATGGTTCACACAACGAGTCACAAGGACTAATGAACTAGAACAAATGATTTACACAACGAGTCAGAAGGACTAATTAACAAGGACAAATGATTCACACAACGAGTAACAAGGACTAATGAACAAAGACAAATGGTTTACAACGAGTCACAAGGACTAATTAACAAGGACAAATGATTTACACAACGAGTCACAATGACAAATGAACTAGAACAAATGATTCACACAAGGAGTCACAATGACTAATGAACAAGGACAATTGGTTCACACAACGAGTCACAAGGACTAATGAACAAGGACAAATGATTCACACAACGAGTCACAAGGACTAATGAACAAGAACAACTGGTTCACACAACGAGTCACAAGGACTAATGAACAAGAACAAATGGTTCACACAACGAGTCACAAGGACTAATGAACTAGAACAAATGATTTCTAACGAGTCATAATGACTAATAAACAAGGACAAATGGTTTACACAAGGAGTCACAAGGACTTAATGAACAAGGAGAAATGATTCACACAATGAGTAACAAGGAGTAATGAACAAGAACAAATGGTTCACACAACGAGTCACAAGGACTTAATGAACAAGGAGAAATGATTCACACAATGAGTAACAAGGACTAATGAACAAGAACAAATGGTTCACACAACGAGTCACAAAGACTAATAAACAAGAACAAATGGTTCACACAACAAGTCACAAGGACTAATGAACTAGAACAAATGAATTACAGAACGAGGCAGAAGGACTAATTAACAAGGACAAATGATTTACACAATGAGTTACAAGGACAAATGAACTAGAACAAATGATTCACACAAGGAGTCACAATGACTAATGAACAAAGACAAATGGTTCACACAACGAGTCACAAGGACTAATGAACAAGGACAAATGATTCACACAACGAGTCACAAGGACTAATGAACAAGAACAAATGGTTCACACAACGAGTCACAATGACTAATGAACAAGAAAAAATGGTTCACACAACGAGTCACAAGGACTAATGAACTAGAACAAATGAATTACACAACGAGGCAGAAGGACTAATTAAAAAGGACAAATGATTCACACAACGAGTCACAAGGACTAATGAACAAGGACAAATGGTTTACAACGAGTCACAAGGACTATGTAACAAGGACAAATGACTTACACAACGAGTCACAGTGACAAATGAACTAGAACAAATGATTCATACAAGGAGTCACAATGACTAATGAACAAGGACAAATGGTTCACACAACGAGTCACAAGGACTAATGAACAAAGACAAATGATTCACACAACGAGTCACAAGGACTAATGAACAAGAACAAATGGTTCACACAACGAGTCACAAGGACTAATGAAGAAGAACAAATGGTTCAAACAACGAGTCACAAAGACTAATGAACTAGAACAAATGATTTACACAACGAGTCAGAAGCACACAGCGAGTCACAAGGACTAATGAACAAAGACAAATGGTTTACAACGAGTCACAAGGACTATGTAACAAGGACAAATGATTTACACAACGAGTCACAATGAAAAATGAACTAGAACAAATGATTCACACAAGGAGTCACAAGGACTAATGAAAAAGGACAAATGGTTTACAACGAGTCAATAGGACTATGTAACAAGGACAAATGATTTATACAACAAGTCACAATGACAAATGAACTAGAACAAATGATTCACACAAGGAGTCACAATGACTAATGAACAAGGACAAATGGTTCACACAACGAGTCACAAGGACTAATGAACAAAGACAAATGGTTTACAACGAGTCACAAGGACTAATTAACAAGGACAAATGATTTTCACAACGAGTCACAATGACAAATGAACTATAACAAATGATTCACACAAGGAGTCACAATGACTAATGAACAAGGACAAATGGTTCACACAACGAGTCACAAGGACTAATGAACAAGGACAAATGATTCACACAACGAGTCACAAGGACTAATGAACAAAAACAAATGGTTCACACAACGAGTCACAAGGACTAATGAACAAGAACAAATGGTTCACATAACGAGTCACAAGGACTAATGAACTAGAACAAATGATTTACGTAACGAGTCATAATGACTAATAAACAAGGACAAATGGTTAACACAAGGAGTCACAAGGACTAATTAACAAGGTCAAATGATTTACATAACGAGTCATAATGAATAATGAACTAGGACAAATGATTCACAAAACGAGTCACAATGACTAATGAACTAGAACAAATGATTCACACAAGGAGTCACATTGACTAATGAACAAGGACAAATGGTTCACACAACGAGTCACAAGGACTTAATGAACAAGGAGAAATGATTCACACAATGAGTCACAAGGACTAATGAACAAGAACAAATGGTTCACACAACGAGTCACAAAGACTAATAAACAAGAACAAATGGTTCACACAACGAGTCACAAGGACTAATGAACTAGAACAAATGATTTACACAACGAGTCAGAAGGACTAATTAACAAGGACAAATGATTCACACAACGAGTAACAAGGACTAATGAACAAAGACAAATGGTTTACAACGAGTCACAAGGACTAATTAACAAGGACAAATGATTTACACAACGAGTCACAATGACAAATGAACTAGAACAAATGATTCACACAAGGAGTCACAATGACTAATGAACAAGGACAATTGGTTCACACAACGAGTCACAAGGACTAATGAACAAGGACAAATGATTCACACAACGAGTCACAAGGACTAATGAACAAGAACAACTGGTTCACACAACGAGTCACAAGGACTAATGAACAAGAACAAATGGTTCACACAACGAGTCACAAGGACTAATGAACTAGAACAAATGATTTACAGAACGAGTCATAATGACTAATAAACAAGGACAAATGGTTTACACAAGGAGTCACAAGGACTTAATGAACAAGGAGAAATGATTCACACAATGAGTAACAAGGAGTAATGAACAAGAACAAATGGTTCACACAACGAGTCACAAGGACTTAATGAACAAGGAGAAATGATTCACACAATGAGTAACAAGGACTAATGAACAAGAACAAATGGTTCACACAACGAGTCACAAAGACTAATAAACAAGAACAAATGGTTCACACAACGAGTCACAAGGACTAATGAACTAGAACAAATGAATTACAGAACGAGGCAGAAGGACTAATTAACAAGGACAAATGATTTACACAATGAGTTACAAGGACAAATGAACTAGAACAAATGATTCACACAAGGAGTCACAATGACTAATGAACAAAGACAAATGGTTCACACAACGAGTCACAAGGACTAATGAACAAGGACAAATGATTCACACAACGAGTCACAAGGACTAATGAACAAGAACAAATGGTTCACACAACGAGTCACAATGACTAATGAACAAGAAAAAATGGTTCACACAACGAGTCACAAGGACTAATGAACTAGAACAAATGAATTACACAACGAGGCAGAAGGACTAATTAAAAAGGACAAATGATTCACACAACGAGTCACAAGGACTAATGAACAAGGACAAATGGTTTACAACGAGTCACAAGGACTATGTAACAAGGACAAATGACTTACACAACGAGTCACAGTGACAAATGAACTAGAACAAATGATTCACACAAGGAGTCACAATGACTAATGAACAAGGACAAATGGTTCACACAACGAGTCACAAGGACTAATGAACAAAGACAAATGATTCACACAACGAGTCACAAGGACTAATGAACAAGAACAAATGGTTCACACAACGAGTCACAAGGACTAATGAAGAAGAACAAATGGTTCAAACAACGAGTCACAAGGACTAATGAACCAGAACAAATGATTTACACAACGAGATAGAAGCACACAACGAGTCACAAGGACTAATGAACAAAGACAAATGGTTTACAACGAGTCACAAGGACTATGTAACAAGGACAAATGATTTACACAACGAGTCACAATGAAAAATGAACTAGAACAAATGATTCACACAAGGAGTCACAAGGACTAATGAAAAAGGACAAATGGTTTACAACGAGTCAATAGGACTATGTAACAAGGACAAATGATTTATACAACAAGTCACAATGACAAATGAACTAGAACAAATGATTCACACAAGGAGTCACAATGACTAATGAACAAGGACAAATGGTTCACACAACGAGTCACAAGGACTAATGAACAAAGACAAATGATTCACACAACGAGTCACAAGGACTAATGAACAAGAACAAATGGTTCACACAACGAGTCACAAGGACTAATGAAGAAGAACAAATGGTTCAAACAACGAGTCACAAGGACTAATGAACTAGAACAAATGATTTACACAACGAGATAGAAGCACACAACGAGTCACAAGGACTAATGAACAAAGACAAATGGTATACAACGAGTCACAAGGACTAATTAACAAGGACAAATGATTTACACAACGAGTCACAAGGACTAATGACCAAGAACAAATAGTTCACACAACGAGTCACAAGGACTAATGAACTAGAACAAATGATGTACACAACGAGTCACAATGACTAATAAACAAGGACAAATGGTTCACACAAGGAGTCACAAGGACTAATTAACAAGGTCAAATGATTTACATAATGAGTCATAATGAATAATGAACTAGGACAAATGATTCACAAAACGAGTCACAATGACTAATGAACTAGAACAAATGATTCACACAAGGAATCACAATGACTAAAGAAAAAGAACAAATGGTTCACACAACGAGTCACAAGGACTAATGAACAAGAACAAATGGTTCACACAATGAGTCACAAGGACTAATGAACTAGAACAAATGATTTACACAACGAGTCAGAAGGACTAATTAACAAGGACAAATGATTCACACAACGAGTCACAAGGACTAATGAACAAAGACAAATGGTTTACAACGAGTCACAAGGACTAATTAAGAAGGACAAATAATTTTCACAACGAGTCACAATGACTAATGAACAAGAAAAAATGGTTCACACAACGAGTCACAAGGACTAATGAACTAGAACAAATGAATTACACAACGAGGCAGAAGGACTAATTAAAAAGGACAAATGATTCACACAACGAGTCACAAGGACTAATGAACAAGGACAAATGGTTTACAACGAGTCACAAGGACTATGTAACAAGGACAAATGATTTACACAACGAGTCACAATGACAAATGAACTAGAACAAATGATTCACACAAGGAGTCACAATGACTAATGAACAAGGACAAATGGTTCACACAACGAGTCACAAGGACTAATGAACAAAGACAAATGATTCACACAACGTGTCACAAGGACTAATGAACAAGAACAAATGGTTCACACAACGAGTCACAAGGACTAATGAAGAACAAATGGTTCAAACAACGAGTCACAAGGACTAATGAACTAGAACAAATGATTTACACAACGAGATAGAAGCACACAATGAGTCACAAAGACTAATGAACAAGAAAAAATGATTCACAAAACGAGTCACAATGACTAATGAACTTGAACAAATGAATTACAGAACGAGGCAGAAGGACTAATTAACAATGACAATTGAACTAGAACAAATGATTCACACAAGGAGTCACAATGACTAATGAACAAAGACAAATGGTTCACACAACGAGTTACAAGGGCTGATGAACAAGGACAAATGATTCACACAACGAGTCACAAGGACTAATGAACAAGAACAAATGGTTCACACAACGAGTCACAATGACTAATGAACAAGAAAAAATGGTTCACACAACGAGTCACAAGGACTAATGAACTAGAACAAATCAGTTACACAGCGAGGCAGAAGGACTAATTAACAAGGACAAATGATTCACACAACGAGTCACAAGTGCAACAAAATTTGTTGCATTGTGATTCATTTTTAAGCCAAAAGAAACAGTCCAAGGAACGGTTCACAATTGAATGCATTTCATCGCTTTTTGAAGTGTCATTACAGCAAGCCTAACTTCCAAGCTCTATATCTCAAGTTTTACTCATGCAAATACGATGATTCTTATGTCATTGGAAAGCTTGGGATCTTAGGAAAACCATGGATTTTGAATCACGTCCATATCAGGTCTATAGCTTGAGTTATGGCCGATGCAAACAGACTACGCATTATTGGACAGCCCATGACCTATGTGAGCTAAACATTGAATAACTCAAGATTTACTTCATATTTTAGGGTGATTCTTTTTGGAGGTGAAAGTTAACTTCATTAGCTTTCCAATGAGCTATCATAGGCCTTAAAATACATCCGGAGCTAAGAGATATGGCTTCTAAAAGACGCGTCTAAATTCCTGAGTTGTTCTCCAACCCGGTTTTGGTCCTTCTCCAAAATCGAGGTCTACCATGAAATCCGTCTAAGAAGTAATGTCTCCAACCGCCCTATTTCAC
This sequence comes from Silene latifolia, assembly GCF_048544455.1. Taxonomy (NCBI): domain Eukaryota; kingdom Viridiplantae; phylum Streptophyta; class Magnoliopsida; order Caryophyllales; family Caryophyllaceae; genus Silene; species Silene latifolia. The sequence goes on along the minus strand of NW_027413205.1, from coordinate 141,155 downwards.
ATCTTTGGTGAGTTTAGGATGTTTTTGTGTAGGATCTTTTGTCTCCAAGGGTTACCATTCAGAAATTATTTGAAGAACTAAAGCAAAGGTACAAGGGGACCCGGTTTTGAACAATGAGCTAAATGTCGCTATCAATCTTTCCTCTTTTGATCCAACAAAGCTCAAGAGACTTTTTGGGAGCTGAATAGGAGTCATACACGGTTCCACATGCCTCCAATCAGTCCATATAATCATAAATAAGAAGTTGAGCTACAAACAAGGAAGATTGGACTATTAGTTTACTTTATCATTTCTTTGCTTTATGTCATTTTCAATTTCAGCATTGTAAGAGCCCTAGGCTGCTGTTTTTATGTCCTTTTAGCTGCTCATTTTGTGGCCCTTAGATGTAACTTGTAATCAAGGGTCAAGATTGAAGCCTTGGTCTATATAAACCAAGTTAGACATATGAGAAAATCAGATTGGAGTTAATGAAAATTATGAGTTTTATGAGGTTTCTCAAAACCCTTGATTAGTTCTTTGCTTAGTGCTAGAACAACTCCATTACTTAGTGTTTGGGGTCGTGTATCTTGGTTTGCTTTGTGATCTGACCAAGTGCATAAGGGGATTAGTTCTTGCTTTGTGATCTTGAACAACATCCCGAGTCTTGAGATTGCTTTGTGATCTTCTCAAGTCATATCCCGAGTCTTGTTATTGTTTTGTGTCAAAACAGTCCCAAAGTTTCTGTTTTGTTGCCTTAAGTTATTGTGGGAATTGTTATTTGAATGTTTAGTTCATAAGCATTTAAGTTACAATCTTATTTCCATTGCTTTCTTTCAAAGTTATCAAGCTATTTAGGATCTTATATTCGTCCAAAACAGGCTGTTTCGTGCCTTGCTTTGGTTGAATCGTTTATTAGCTTCTAAATGTGTCCTTATATAGCTTGTTGGTCCTTAAAACAATCCATCTAAGTGTCCAAATCGAGTCCTTTGTTGAGTCTAATTCTGTCCAAGTTAGTTCTTGTTTTCGAGTCTTATATGTCCAAAAATCAAGTCCTAAGAGTTTTACTCCAAATTGGTTATCAGAGCTTTGGTTGAGTGTTCATCTTTCCTAACTACATCTAAAACTACAAAAACAACCCAATGAGTGAAGAGAGGTTTTCAAAGCTTTGGTTTGTTTCTAGAAAAAACAGTTTTACTTAAGTTGTTGTGATTCTGATTTTTCATGGGTAAATCAGTAGCTATTGGTGTTGTACCCTATGTTCCATGCTCAAAGATGAAACCTTGTGATCTTGGTTCCATTTCCAAGTCATTAGAAGCAGCTATGATGAAGTTGCAAGCTCTAACAAAAGGGTATGAAGGTGATGTGCATACAAGGAGTGCAACAAGCACCCATGGGGTTCCAAGGGAACCAAAACCTCCTGATTTGTATCAAGGAGAACACCTCCTGCCCTATGAGTGTTCTAATTCCTCTCCTACCCTTAGAAGCAAAGGTAACACACCATTACTTCCTTCCTTTAATGGTGAAAGCAGTAGAGCATTTGTGTCTTGGTTGTTTGATGTTGAATGCTATTTCGAGAACAAGTGTTTTTATGATAAAGAGAAGTGTAAACTGGTTGTGTCTTCTTTAAAGGGTGTTGCTTTGTTGTGGTATAATACTCTTACATTTTCAAGGAGGATGGAAGGGAAGGGTAGAATATGTTCTTGGTTTAAACTTGAAAGGAACATGAGATTAAAGTTTCTACCTTCTTCTACCATGGATAAATTGTGGGCTGAACTTAAGACCCTTAAACAAAATTCCTTGAGTGTTCATGAGTATGCTAGATTATTTGAGGAATTACACTTTGTGTGTGATAATGAAGTAAGTTCTTTTCTAAAGGGAATCAGATTTTACAATGGCTTGAAATCTGAAATTGCTAAGAGGATTAAATTAGAAATGATGCATTCATATGGTGAATTGCTTGAGTTGTCTTTGTGTGTGGAGAAGAGCTTAGCAAGGCCTGAAAACCATGAGGTTTTAGCTAAAAGGGAATGTTTAGGGGTAACCAAAACAGTTGGGATAGAGGAGAGTTTAGACCAAGGAATTGTCATGCCATGCTTCAACATTGCTTGTCCTAAGTCTAAGTCCCTTGAGCCAAAGGTCATGAGCACTTATGCTAAAATGAATAGCTCATGTAGTGCTATCTTTGAGAACCCATGTCTGGAAACAAAAACCCCCTTCAACTCATTACATGAGCCTACTAGTGAGGAAGAGAGTATCCATACTCTTACCCATGGAGCCATCAATGACCAAGCTACTGATTTGAGGCCTAGAGAAGTGATTGTTAACCAAGGACTACTTAGCCTTCAAACCATGGAGTTTGGACAGTCCATGGTCATGTTCAATGGTGGAACTTGTTCGGATTCAAGCAAGGGTAAAGCAAGAGGAGAGTCTTGGGTTGTTCCATACTCGAGTGTACCAAATCCGACCTCCTACATCAGCCATGATTCTTGCTTCAAAAGCTACATCTTGGGAGCATGCCAACCGAGTAAGGAGCAACCTCAAACGTCCTTAGAGCCTGATTTGTCCAAGAACTTTGGTGACAAGAGAGTAACAACACCTCTCTTGCCATACACAATTCTGGTCTATGATCCGGGAGGAAGTCATGATAATCCATCTCTTGAGGTGTGTGTGGTCTTATTGTGAAGAGGTTGAAGATCACAATGTCGAGAATTTGAGGGCAAATTCTTTTGAAGAAAGGGAGTTTGCAACAAAATTTGTTGCATTGTGATTCATTTTTAAGCCAAAAGAAACAGTCCAAGGAACGGTTCACAATTGAATGCATTTCATCGCTTTTTGAAGTGTCATTACAGCAAGCCTAACTTCCAAGCTCTATATCTCAAGTTTTACTCATGCAAATACGATGATTCTTATGTCATTGGAAAGCTTGGGATCTTAGGAAAACCATGGATTTTGAATCACGTCCATATCAGGTCTATAGCTTGAGTTATGGCCGATGCAAACAAACTACGCATTATTGGACAGCCCATGACCTATGTGAGCTAAACGTTGAATAACTCAAGATTTACTTCATATTTTAGGGTGATTCTTTTTTGAGGTGAAAGTTAACTTCGTTAGCTTTCCAATGAGCTATCATAGGCCTTAAAATACATCCGGAGCTAAGAGATATGGCTTCTAAAAGACGCGTCTAAATTCCTGAGTTGTTCTCCAACCCGGTTTTGGTCCTTCTCCAAAATCGAGGTCTACCATGAAATCCGTCTAAGAAGTAATGTCTCCAACCGCCCTATTTCACATCTTTGGTGAGTTTAGGATGTTTTTGTGTAGGATCTTTTGTCTCCAAGGGTTACCATTCAGAAATTATTTGAAGAACTAAAGCAAAGGTACAAGGGGACCCGGTTTTGAACAATGAGCTAAATGTCGCTATCAATCTTTCCTCTTTTGATCCAACAAAGCTCAAGAGACTTTTTGGGAGCTGAATAGGAGTCATACACGGTTCCACATGCCTCCAATCAGTCCATATAATCATAAATAAGAAGTTGAGCTACAAACAAGGAAGATTGGACTATTAGTTTACTTTATCATTTCTTTGCTTTATGTCATTTTCAATTTCAGCATTGTAAGAGCCCTAGGCTGCTGTTTTTATGTCCTTTTAGCTGCTCATTTTGTGGCCCTTAGATGTAACTTGTAATCAAGGGTCAAGATTGAAGCCTTGGTCTATATAAACCAAGTTAGACATATGAGAAAATCAGATTGGAGTTAATGAAAATTATGAGTTTTATGAGGTTTCTCAAAACCCTTGATTAGTTCTTTGCTTAGTGCTAGAACAACTCCATTACTTAGTGTTTGGGGTCGTGTATCTTGGTTTGCTTTGTGATCTGACCAAGTGCATAAGGGGATTAGTTCTTGCTTTGTGATCTTGAACAACATCCCGAGTCTTGAGATTGCTTTGTGATCTTCTCAAGTCATATCCCGAGTCTTGTTATTGTTTTGTGTCAAAACAGTCCCAAAGTTTCTGTTTTGTTGCCTTAAGTTATTGTGGGAATTGTTATTTGAATGTTTAGTTCATAAGCATTTAAGTTACAATCTTATTTCCATTGCTTTCTTTCAAAGTTATCAAGCTATTTAGGATCTTATATTCGTCCAAAACAGGCTGTTTCGTGCCTTGCTTTGGTTGAATCGTTTATTAGCTTCTAAATGTGTCCTTATATAGCTTGTTGGTCCTTAAAACAATCCATCTAAGTGTCCAAATCGAGTCCTTTGTTGAGTCTAATTCTGTCCAAGTTAGTTCTTGTTTTCGAGTCTTATATGTCCAAAAATCAAGTCCTAAGAGTTTTACTCCAACAAGGACTAATGAACAAGGACAAATGGTTTACAACGAGTCACAAGGACTATGTAACAAGGACAAATGATTTACACAACGAGTCACAATGAAAAATGAACTAGAACAAATGATTCACACAAGGAGTCACAAGGACTAATGAACAAGGACAAATGGTTTACAACGAGTCAATAGGACTATGTAACAAGGACAAATGATTTACACAACAAGTCACAATGACAAATGAACTAGAACAAATGATTCACACAAGGAGTCACAATGACTAATGAACAAGGACAAATGGTTCACACAACGAGTCACAAGGACTAATGAACAAAGACAAATGATTCACACAACGAGTCACAAGGACTAATGAACAAGAACAAATGGTTCACACAACGAGTCACAAGGACTAATGAAGAAGAACAAATGGTTCAAACAACGAGTCACAAGGACTAATGAACTAGAACAAATGATTTACACAACGAGATAGAGGCACACAACGAGTCACAAGGACTAATGAACAAAGACAAATGGTTTACAACGAGTCACAAGGACTAATTAACAAGGACAAATGATTTACACAACGAGTCACAAGGACTAATGACCCAGAACAAATAGTTCACACAACGAGTCACAAGGACTAATGAACTAGAACAAATGATGTACACAACGAGTCACAATGACTAATAAACAAGGACAAATGGTTCACACAAGGAGTCACAAGGACTAATTAACAAGGTCAAATGATTTACATAACGAGTCATAATGAATAATGAACTAGGACAAATGATTCACAAAACGAGTCACAATGACTAATGAACTAGAACAAATGATTCACACAAGGAATCACAATGACTAAAGAAAAAGAACAAATGGTTCACACAACGAGTCACAAGGACTAATGAACAAGAACAAATGGTTCACACAACGAGTCACAAGGACTAATGAACTAGAACAAATGATTTACACAACGAGTCAGAAGGACTAATTAACAAGGACAAATGATTCACACAACGAGTCACAAGGACTAATGAACAAAGACAAATGGTTTACAACGAGTCACAAGGACTAATTAAGAAGGACAAATAAATTTCACAACGAGTCACAATGACTAATGAACAAGAACAAATCGTTCACACGAGTCACAAGGACTAATGAACTAGAACAAATGATGTACACAATGAGTCACAATGACTAATAAACAAGGACAAATGGTTCACACAATGAGTCACAAGGACTAATTAAGAAGGTCAAATGATTTACATAACGAGTCATAATGAATAATGAACTAGGACAAATGATTCACAAAACGAGTCACAATGACTAATGAACTTGAACAAATGAATTACAGAACGAGGCAGAAGGACTAATTAACAAGGACAAATGATTTACACAATGTGTCACAATGACAAATGAACTAGAACAAATGATTCACACAAGGAGTCACAATGACTAATGAACAAAGACAAATGGTTCACACAACGAGTTACAAGGACTGATGAACAAGGACAAATGATTCACACAACGAGTCACAAGGACTAATGAACAAGAACAAATGGTTCACACAACGAGTCACAATGACTAATGAACAAGAAAAAATGGTTCACACAACGAGTCACAAGGACTAATGAACTAGAACAAATCAGTTACACAGCGAGGCAGAAGGACTAATTAACAAGGACAAATGATTCACACAACGAGTCACAAGGACTAATGAACAAGGACAAATGGTTTACAACGAGTCACAAGGACTATGTAACAAGGACAAATGATTTACACAACGAGTCACAATGAAAAATGAACTAGAACAAATGATTCACACAAGGAGTCACAAGGACTAATGAACAAGGACAAATGGTTTACAACGAGTCAATAGGACTATGTAACAAGGACAAATGATTTACACAACAAGTCACAATGACAAATGAACTAGAACAAATGATTCACACAAGGAGTCACAATGACTAATGAACAAGGACAAATGGTTCACACAACGAGTCACAAGGACTAATGAACAAAGACAAATGATTCACACAACGAGTCACAAGGACTAATGAACAAGAACAAATGGTTCACACAACGAGTCACAAGGACTAATGAAGAAGAACAAATGGTTCAAACAACGAGTCACAAGGACTAATGAACTAGAACAAATGATTTACACAACGAGTCAGAAGCACACAACGAGTCACAAGAACTAATGAACAAAGACAAATGGTTTACAACGAGTCACAAGGACTAATTAACAAGGACAAATGGTTCACACAACGAGTCACAAGGACTAATGAAGAAGAACAAATGGTTCAAACAACGAGTCACAAGGACTAATGAACTAGAACAAATGATTTACACAACGAGTCAGAAGCACACAACGAGTCACAAGGACTAATGAACAAAGACAAATGGTTTATAACGAGTCACAAGGACTAATTAACAAGGACAAATGATGAAACAAATCAAACCGAGAAAGGCCACATTTCACCCGGTTTTGGACCTTGCACAAGATTGAGGTCTAACATGAATTCCGTCTAAGAAGTCGTGCCATTTTCCAGCATGGGATTAATCTTTGGTGAGTTTGGGACGTTTTTATGTAGGAACTTATATCCCAAAGCCGTTCCTATCATAGAGTTTGCCAAGCTTTTAAAACCGTGCGCAATCAGGACCATGGCTGGAACAAGCTTAGTTTTTTGTGCATTATGTCGCTATCAACCTTCCTCTTTTGAACCAACAAAGCTCAAGGGACTTTATGGCTGCAGCAAGGACTCTTACACGGTTTCCTCAAGCCCCATTTCAGTCCATATAATCATAAATAAGAAGTTGAGCTACAAACAAGGAAGTTTGGACTATTAGTTTACTTTCTTTGCTTTATGTCCTTTTCATTTCAGATTTGTCATAGCCTAGGCTGCCGTTTTCTTGGTTGTTAGCTGCTATTTTTGTGACCTTTAGATGTACTTAGTAATCAAGGGTCAAGATTGTAAGCCTTGGTCTATATAAACCAAGCTAAACACTTGAGAACTTCAGATTTGAGTGAATTAAAATATGAGTTTGAAACTAAAGTTTTCAATCAATTTTCTTCTTGCTTAGTGCAGAAAACCCCTCATTACTTAGTGTTTGAGGCGGGATTAAGCTCTTGCTTCGTGATCTTGAGTTTAATTCCAAGGCTTAAACCTGCTTCGTGATCTAGTTTAGGTCATATCTCGGTTACTTGTTCTTGTTTTCGTGTCAAAACAGTCCCAAAGTTTCTGTTTTGTTACCTTAAGTCATTGTGGGAATTGTTATTTGAATGTTTAGTTCATAAGCATTTAAGTTACAAACCCTTTTTCCATTGTTGTCATTCAAACTAATCGTTTCAATTGTGTTGATTGTCATGTCCCAAATCAGTTTAGTTGTGTCTTAAAATCGTGCAAACTTGAGTCTTTTATCTTCTTAATCCTTAAACCATTTAGTTAGTCTTTGTTTGAGTCCAAATCAGTCCATTTGTGAGTCTTATTCCGTCCAATTCAAATTCTGTTTTCAAGTCCATTTGGTTCTAATTCTGTCCAAAAATCGAGTCCTAATAGTTTTATTCCAAATGATTTACACAACGAGTCACAAGGACTAATGACCAAGAACAAATAGTTCACACAACGAGTCACAAGGACTAATGAACTAGAACAAATGATGTACACAACGAGTCACAATGACTAATAAACAAGGACAAATGGTTCACACAAGGAGTCACAAGGACTAATTAACAAGGTCAAATGATTTACATAACGAGTCATAATAAATAATGAACTAGGACAAATGATTCACAAAACGAGTCACAATGACTAATGAACTAGAACAAATAATTCACACAAGGAATCACAATGACTAAAGAACAAGAACAAATGGTTCACACAACGAGTCACAAGGACTAATGAACAAGAACAAATGGTTCACACAACGAGTCACAAGGACTAATGAACTAGAACAAATGATTTATACAACGAGTCAGGAGGACTAATTAACAAGGACAAATGATTCACATAACGAGTCACAAGGACTAATGAACAAAGACAAATGGTTTACAAAGAGTCACAAGGACTAATTAACAAGGACAAATGATTTTCACAACGAGTGACAATGACTAATGAACAAGAACAAATCGTTCACACAACGAGTCACAAGGACTAATGAACTAGAACAAATGATGTACACAATGACTAATAAACAAGGACAAATGGTTCACACAATGAGTCACAAGGACTAATTAACAAGGTCAAATGATTTACATAACGAGTCATAATGAATAATGAACTAGGACAAATGATTCACAAAACGAGTCAGAATGACTAATGAACTAGAACAAATGATTTACACAAGGAGTCACATTGACTAATGAACAAGGACAAATGGTTCACACAACGAGTCACAAGGACTAATGAAAAAGGAGAAGTGATTCACCCAATGAGTCACAAGGACTGATGAACAAGAACAAATGGTTCACACAACGAGTCACAAGGACTAATGAACAAGAACAAATGGTTCACACAACGAGTCACAAGGACTAATGAACAAGAACAAATGGTTTACACAACGAGTCACAAGGACTAATGAACTAGAACAAATGATTTACACAACGAGTCAGAAGGACTAATTAACAAGGACAAATGATTCACACAACGAGTCACAAGGACAAATGAACAAAGACAAATGGTTTACAACGAGTCACAAGGACTAATTAACAAGGACAAATGATTTTCACAACGAGTCACAATGACAAATGAACTATAACAAATAATTCACACAAGGAGTCACAATGACTAATGAACAAGGACAAATGGTTCACACAACGAGTCACAAGGACTAATGAACAAGAACAAATGGTTCCCACAACGAGTCACAAAGACTAATAAACAAGAACAAATGGTTCACACAAGGACAAATGATTCACACAACGAGTCACATTGACTTATGAACAAGGACAAATGGTTCACACAACGAGTCACAAGGACTTAATGAACAAGGAGAAATGATTCACACAATGAGTAACAAGGACTAATGAACAAGAACAAATGGTTCACACAACGAGTCACAAAGACTAATAAACAAGAACAAATGGTTGACACAACGAGTCACAAGGACTAATGAACTAGAACAAATGAATTACAGAACGAGGCAGAAGGACTAATTAACAAGGACAAATGATTTACACAACGAGTCACAATGACAAATGAACTAGAACAAATGATTCACACAAGGAGTCACAATGACTAATGAACAAAGACAAACGGTTCACACAACGAGTCACAAGGACTAATGAACAAGGACAAATGATTCACACAACGAGTCACTATGACTAATGAACAAGAACAAATGGTTCACACAACGAGTCACAATGACTAATGAACAAGAAAAAATGGTTCACACAACGAGTCACAAGGACAAATGAACTAGAACAAATGAATTACACAACGAGGCAGAAGGACTAATTAACAAGGACAAATGATTCACACAACGAGTCACAAGGACTAATGAACAAGGACAAATGGTTTACAACGAGTCACAAGGACTATGTTACAAGGACAAATGATTTACACAACGATTCACAATGACAAATGAACTAGAACAAATGATTCACACAAGGAGTCACAATGACTAATGAACAAGGACAAATGGTTCACACAACGAGTCACAAGGACTAATGAACAAAGATAAATGATTCACACAACGTGTCACAAGGACTAATGAACAAGAATAAATGGTTCACACAACGAGTCACAAGGACTAATGAAGAAGAACAAATGGTTCAAACAACGAGTCACAAGGACTAATGAACTGGAACAAATGATTTACACAACGAGTCAGAAGCACACAACGAGTCACAAGGACTAATGAACAAAGACAAATGGTTTACAACGAGTCACAAGGACTAATTAACAAGGACAAATGATTTACACAACGAGTCACAAGGACTAATGACCAAGAACAAATAGTTCACACAACGAGTCACAAGGACTAATGAACTTGAACAAATGATGTACACAACGAGTCACAATGACTAATAAACAAGGACAAATGGTTCACACAAGGAGTCACAAGGACTAATTAACAAGGTCAAATGATTTACATAACGAGTTATAATGAATAATGAACTAGGACAAATGATTCACAAAATGAGTCACAATGATTAATGAACTAGAACAAATGATTCACACAAGGAATCACAATGACTAAAGAACAAGAACAAATGGTTCACACAACGAGTCACAAGGACTAATGAACAAGAACAAATGGTTCACACAACGAGTCACAAGGACTAATGAACAAAGACAAATGGTTTACAACGAGTCACAAGGACTAATTTACAAGGACAAATGATTTACACAACGAGTCACAAGGACTAATGAACAAGAACAAATGGTTCACACAACGAGTCACAAGGACTAATGAACTAGAACAAATGATGTACACAACGAGTCACAATGACTAATAAACAAGGACAATTGGTTCACACAAGGACTAATTAACAAGGTAAAATGATTTACATAACGAGTCATAATGAATAATGAACTAGGACAAATGATTCACAAAACGAGTCACAATGACTAATGAACTAGAACAAATGATTCACACAAGGAGTCATATTGACTAATGAACAAGGACAAATGGTTCACACAACGAGTCACAAGGACTAATTTACTAGGACAAATGATTTACACAACGAGTCACAAGGACTAATGAACTAGAACAAATGATGTACACAACGAGTCACAATGACTAATAAACAAGGACAAATGGTTCACACAAGGAGTCACAAGGACTAATTAACAAGGTAAAATGATTTACATAACGAGTCATAACGAATAATGAACTAGGACAAATGATTCACAAAACGAGTTACAATGACTAATGAACTAGAACAAATGATTCACACAAGGAGTCACATTGACTAATGAACAAGGACAAATGGTTCACACAACGAGTCACAAGGACTAATGAACAAGAACAAATGGTTCCCACAACGAGTCATAAAGACTAATAAACAAGAACAAATGGTTCACACAAGGACAAATGATTCACACAACGAGTCACATTGACTTATGAACAAGGACAAATGGTTCACACAACGAGTCACAAGGACTTAATGAACAAGGAGAAATGATTCACACAATGAGTAACAAGGACTTATGAACAAGAACAAATGGTTCACACAACGAGTCACAAAGACTAATAAACAAGAACAAATGGTTCACACAACGAGTCACAAGGACAAATGAACTAGAACAAATGAATTACACAACGAGGCAGAAGGACTAATTAACAAGGACAAATGATTCACACAACGAGTCACAAGGACTAATGAACAAGGACAAATGGTTTACAACGAGTAACAAGGACTATGTAACAAGGACAAATGATTTACACAACGAGTCACAATGACAAATGAACTAGAACAAATGATTCACACAAGGAGTCACAATGACTAATGAACAAGGACAAATGGTTCACACAACGAGTCACAAGGACTAATGAACAAAGACAAATGATTCACACAACGTGTCACAAGGACTAATGAACAAGAATAAATGGTTCACACAACGAGTCACAAGGACTAATGAAGAAGAACAAATGGTTCAAACAACGAGTCACAAGGACTAATGAACTGGAACAAATGATTTACACAACGAGTCAGAAGCACACAACGAGTCACAAGGACTAATGAACAAAGACAAATGGTTTACAACGCGTCACAAGGACTAATTAACAAGGACAAATGATTTACACAACGAGTCACAAGGACTAATGACCAAGAACAAATAGTTCACACAACGAGTCACAAGGACTAATGAACTTGAACAAATGATGTACACAACGAGTCACAATGACTAATAAACAAGGACAAATGGTTCACACAAGGAGTCACAAGGACTAATTAACAAGGTCAAATGATTTACATAACGAGTCATAATGAATAATGAACTAGGACAAATGATTCACAAAACGAGTCACAATGACTAATGAACTAGAACAAATGATTCACACAAGGAATCACAATGACTAAAGAAAAAGAACAAATGGTTCACACAACGAGTCACAAGGACTAATGAACAAGAACAAATGGTTCACACAACGAGTCACAAGGACTAATGAACTAGAACAAATGATTTACACAACGAGTCAGAAGCACTAATTAACAAGGACAAATGATTCACACAACGAGTCACAAGGACTAATGAACAAAGACAAATGGTTTACAACGAGTCACAAGGACTAATTTACAAGGACAAATGATTTACACAACGAGTCACAAGGACTAATGAACAAGAACAAATGGTTCACACAACGAGTCACAAGGACTAATGAACTAGAACAAATGATGTACACAACGAGTCACAATGACTAATAAACAAGGACAATTGGTTCACACAAGGAGTCACAAGGACTAATTAACAAGGTAAAATGATTTACATAACGAGTCATAATGAATAATGAACTAGGACAAATGATTCACAAAACGAGTCACAATGACTAATGAACTAGAACAAATGATTCACACAAGGAGTCATATTGACTAATGAACAAGGACACATGGTTCACACAACGAGTCACAAGGACTAATTTACTAGGACAAATGATTTACACAACGAGTCACAAGGACTAATGAACTAGAACAAATGATGTACACAACGAGTCATAATGACTAATAAACAAGGACAAATGGTTCACACAAGGAGTCACAAGGACTAATTAACAAGGTAAAATGATTTACATAACGAGTCATAACGAATAATGAACTAGGACAAATGATTCACAAAACGAGTTACAATGACTAATGAACTAGAACAAATGCAGTGTAATGTCCAAGGGTTTAGACAAAAACAACAAACAAACCAGCAGAAACAAGACAAGTTCTCAGGAATGCAATAAACTTGTGCTATTTAATAAAATTATGAATTGACCTCCTAAAATCATGAAACTTGGCAGTAAATTACTTTGATATGAGAACTAACTCTGAGTAAATCTCCAGGATTTTTAGAGGACTCAAAGTATTTTTAAGACTCAATGAATCGACGAGACACAAAGGACCGTAATTGAGACAGTTCGGGATTTGACTGAAAGGAGGGAACTTTGGATATAATTATCAACTATAAAACCCACAGAATTCTCACAGGGAATTAAGCTAACAATTTGGGGTGTTAGAGTTAAGAGATTCCACAGTTAACACAGAAAGACTCAATGAAACAAACAAGAAAGCTAAACTAACCACGAGTCTCAAAGACGGGAAAGTTTATACTCTACTAACGGGTACTTAATCAATAACCACAGTCTAAGCACAAGGTTATTATCAAGCCCGACTCTAATCTACAGACTAAGCACAAGATTAAGAGGTTTAAATTTGAGAGAATTCTCGGGTTTCATTCATAAATCGGTGTTACTTGATCGAGTTGAGGTCCTTATATAGGCCCTTTTAGGTTACAAACTTGAAAGAAAACTACATCCAAGGGTCAGGATCCCTCCTCACATGCTGGTAAGAGTCCAAGTACAATATTACAACGGTTTAAAAGCTCTTAATTGTAAATTGGAATGAAAACAAAAGAGAAATGCGGTGACAAAGTGATGTGAGTTGTGGTCCTTTCGCATTGCTGGCTTTTCGTTGAATGTAGGCACTTGAGGACGAAATGATTGAGTCCTTGGCATTAAAATTGGCTCTAGGTTGTATCTGGTATATGGGAAGACAAGCCAAAAGTTCTTTGTGTGCTTTTCCCTCATGGTTTAGCCAGAAATGGAAAGTTTGCTTTTGTTGTTTGTCATTTTTGCAGATTCTGTCCAGACTTGGTTTTCTAGGACTTGCATTGTGATTTTCCCTTGGACCCCTAGGACTTTTCTGAGCCTAGTTTAGTGACCAACCAGTTGGCCATGGTGGCAGCTGGTGGTTGGGCTTGTACTCGTACCTATTAGCCTCTAAACTTAGCCCGATTTGGTTGCTTCTGGAATGGGTGTGGTGTTGTTTTGGCCTGCTTGCATTTGTGGGGTGTCTGGTCCGTGGCTCTGCCGCAACCTCCCTGGTTGAACAGGGCTTGTCCTCAAGCCTGATGACTCCTCCCCTCAAAGCATCCTCATAATAGGGACTTAGGTCACCTATATTAAAAGTGCCATGCACCTCATACTCTCTGGAGATCCACTTTGTAGGCATTTGGACCAATCCTCTCAATAATTTCAAAGGGACCATCAGCTCTTGGCATTAACTTGTTCTTTCTTCTCGCTGGAAATCTCTCCTTTCTTAAGTGAACCCAGACCAAATCCCCTGGAACAAATTCTTTCCTTTTCTGATGTACCTTGGACTGTTTCATGTACTTCTCATTGGTCTTCTCAATTTCCCTTTTCACAGTGTCATGGAGTTTCAGCACTGTTCGCCCTGGCCTTAGCATCATGATTCATCTCTTTTCTTGGTACAGATGACAAGTCTACAGGCATTAGTGGATTAATCCCATAGACAACCTCAAAAGGACTATGACCGTAGCTTGATTGATGGTGATCTGTTGAAGGCAAATTCTGCTGCTTTGCTAACTTGATGTCCCAATCTTTTAGACTCTTGCTTACAAGACATCTCAGAATCCTACCCAAGGTTTTGTTGGTGACCTCAGTTTGGCCATCTGTTTGGGGGTGGTGAGAATCTTGAACAACAGATCTTGTCTTGAGCGGCTTCCATAGAGTTTTCAAAAGTAACTCATGAACTTTGTATCTCTATCTGAGACAATTGTCTTTGGAACTCCATGAAGCCTTACAATTTCTTTTAGGTATAGCTCGGCAGAACACTGGCGGCAAAGATCTTACATTTTCTTGCAAGCTATAAAATGGGCCATCTTATGAACTGTCAACAACAACCATGATTGAATCCTTTCCTCTCTGTGTCCTTGGTAATGCAACAATAAAATCCATGCTCACATCCTCCCATGGCTTACTTGGTACTGGTAATGGGATATATGGGCCAGTTTGGAAGGAACTCTTAGCCATTTGACACATCGAACATCTCCGAGAACATTTTGGACATCCCCATCATTTTTGGCCAATGGAACTGTTCTGTAGTATGTCCATTGTTTTCGAACACCAAAATGCCCTCCCAAACCTCCTGAATGGACTTCCCTGATTAGGAGGTCCTTGTATGAACCCCTTGGAACACAGAGCTTGTTCCCTTGGAATAGAAACCCATCTTGCAGCAAGTATTTGTTCCCTGGAACCCTATGCCCTTCAAACTGTGTGACCCACTCCTCGAGAAGTCGGGTCTTCCTTGTACATCTCTTTCATGAACTCAAAACCAAGGACCCTGGTTCCCATAGTTGTGATAAGGAGTGCCTCCTTGATAGTGCATCTGCCACTACATTTTGTTTTCCTTCTTTATACTTGTTGGAAAAGGTGAATGATTGCAAGTACTCCACCCATTTAGCATGTCTGTGACTCAATTTGTGTTGACCATTGATATATTTCAAAGCTTCATGATCAGAGTGTAACACAAATGGCTTTGGCTTCAAGTAGTGACTCCAATGCATGACTCGCCCGATAATTGCATAAAATTCTTTGTCATAGGTAGAATACTTTAATTTAGCTCCATTCAGTTTCTCACTGAAGTAAGCTACAGGTTTCGAGCTTGGATCGGGACTGCACCAATGCCTACCCCACTGGCATCACACTCTACTTCAAAGAGTTGATCAAAGTCTGGCAATTTCAGAATAGGGGTCTCACACATCAACTTCTTAATCCTCTCAAAGGACTGTTGAGCACTCTCAGTCCAGTGGAACTCTCCTTTCTTCATACACTCAGTAATTGGAGCAACAACTGAACTGAAGTTCTTGATAAATCTCCTATAAAAGGAGGCCAATCCATGGAACCCCCTCACCTCAGTGATTGTTTTAGGAGTTGGCCATGATTGAATGGCTGCAACTTTGTCCTGATCAACTGTAATTCCCCTCCCAGAGACAATGTACCCTAGGAATGCCACTTCTTCAACCATAAAAGTGCATTTTTCCAGTTTGCCAAATAGTTTTTGTTCCCTGAGGATCCTGAACACAGTTTCAAGATGTTTCAGGTGCTCTCTTTTGCTGCTGCTGTAAACCAAGATATCATCAAAGTAGACCACTGCAAATTTGCCTAAACATGGCCTTAGCACCTCAGTCATCAGTCTCATAAAGGTGCTTGGTGCATTAGAAAGACCAAATGGCATCACAAGCCACTCATATAGCCCATGTTTAGTTTTGAAGGCAGTCTTCCACTCATCTCCTTCCCTTATCCTGACTTGATGGTACCCTTGCCTGAGATCAATCTTAGAAAATATCATGGCACCACTGAGTTCATCTAACATGTCATCCAACCTTGGTATTGGGAACCTGTACTTGACAGTGATGTTGTTAATGGCTCTGCTGTCAGTACACATCCTCCATGTTCCATCTTTCTTTGGAACAAGTAGAGCAGGGACTGCACAAGGACTGAGAGATTCCCTGACAAATCCTTTGCTCATAAGTTCCTCAATTTGGCTTTGCAATTCTTTGGTAGCAGTGGGATCACTCCTATAAGCTGGCCTGTTGGGAAGCACTGAGCCTGGAACAAGGTCTATGTGGTGCTCAATGCCCCTCAATGGTGGCAACCCACTAGGCAGCTCTCTTGGAAACACTTCCTTATACCTCTGAATCAATGGCCTAACTTCAGCGGGCATTTGGGGCTCCCTTCCTTGCTTACTTCTTTGGATAGTAACACCCAGACAGGTTGTTCTTGCTTCATTTCTTTGATCATGGCTGCTTCAGAAAGAAATAGCACACCATTGTTCTTCTCTGGCATACTTGGACCTCCATAGTTTCTCTGGTTGGGTGGTAATGGGGTCAGAGTGACCTTCTTGCCTTCATGTTTGAAACTATAGATGTTATCCTTCCCATGGTGAGTGGTATTCCTGTCATACTCCCATGGCCTTCCCAGGAGTAGGTGGCAGGCATCCATTGGGACAATATCACACAAGACTTCATCTTTATACACCTTCCCAATAGAAAATGGAACCAAGCATTGTTTGTCCACCCTCACTTCTGCTCCCTTGTTCAACCATCTCAACTTGTAAGGGTTTGGGTGCTCTTGAGTTGTCAGGTTGAGTTTACTAACCATGGCATTTGATGCCACATTTGTACAACTTCCCCCATCTATGATTAGGTTACAAACCCTCCCCTGGACTGTGCATCCTGGTTTCGAATATCGGGGATCTTTGATCGCTTCGAGAGGTGAGTGTTGGGAATGCATAACCCTCCACAAGACTAAGTTGTGACCTGTATCAGGGGGGCCACAACTGCATCTTGTTCTGGTTCTCCTTGGTCTCCACTTCCTCCATTATCGGGTCTCATCTTCCTCATCTGGACCAAACCTTCCCTCTCCCACTGTTCTACTTCCATTCTTTGTTAAGGTTCTCTTAGAAGGACAGTCCTTCCTAAAATGGCCATACCCTTGGCCTTTGGAAGCATTTAATTTTCCCATCAGTCACAGGTGTGTTGGTTCTAGGATTCACATGACTCTTCCCCTTGTCTGGTGTTGGTTGGGTTGCAAGTTTTGGAGTTTCTCCAATCCTAACCCCAGAAAAAGGTTTGAAAGTGGATCGGTAGGGGTTTGGAAGCAGTGACCTTGGCTTTTCCCATCTTTTCAATCCTCAATGCAAGGTTGACTGCCTCATCAAAGGACCAGACTTGTTGCATTCTGACTCTTATAGCAATCTTAGGATCTAAGCCCTCAACAAACCTAGCAATTTTCTGTTCAGGCTTTTCAGTAATCTCACATTGCAGGGTAAGTTGTTCAAAGCTTCTAAGATAAGACTCAATAGATTGTTGGTCTTGTTTTTTGAGTTAACTTGATAAACATATCCTGTGTGTAATCTTTAGCTATAAACTTATCCTTCAATTTCTTTTTAAGTTTTAGCCAAGATTTAATGGGTTCCTTGCCTTCTCTCATTCTCTGGCTTTTGGGGTTTCATACCAAAGTGAGGCATAACCTTTGAATTTAAGGATAGAAACTTTGAAAGCTTTCCTGTCAGTATATCCCTTAAATTCAAAGACTCTCTCAACAGTTCTAATCCAGTCTAACAAATCTTCAGGGTTTAAACTACCATGGAAATCAGGAATTTCTACCTTTATATCTTTGTCTCTTTCCATGTAGATGCCCTCTGCCATAGATTCATCAGTATCTGACATGTCTTCTCCATGTTCCTGGTGGTATGGTTGTCCTCTTCATGCTCCAACAAAGCCTCTACCCCCGCCTCCGCCTCGTAGGGTGGCTGTTAGGAACTCCTTCTGCAAGAGTGTTGACAATATTTACCAGTTCATTGATTCTTCCTGCTATCTGATCCACCCTGGTCTCAATACCAGTAAATCTCTCTTCACTCATGGGTTATTTTTTGTAGTTTTGTTGTAGTTAGGGTAAAAATGAACTCACTTTCCTTCCCAAGACTAACACAAGATGGAATCGTGTTAAAACCTTGCTCTGATATACCAATTTGCAGTGTAATGTCCAAGGGTTTAGACAAAAACAACAAACAAACCAGCAGAAACAAGACAAGTTCTCAGGAATGCAATAAACTTGTGCTATTTAATAAAATTATGAATTGACCTCCTAAAATCATGAAACTTGGCAGTAAATTACTTTGATATGAGAACTAACTCTGAGTAAATCTCCAGGATTTTTAGAGGACTCAAAGTATTTTTAAGACTCAACTGAACTCGACCGATGTGAACACAAAGGACTGTAATTGAGACAGTTCTGGGATTTGACTGAAAGGAGGGAACTTTGGATATAATTATCAACTATAAAACCCACAGAATTCTCACAGGGAATTAAGCTAACAATTTGGGGTGTTAGAGTTAAGAGATTCCACAGGTTAACACAGGAAAGACTCAATCGAAACAAACAAGGTAAAGCTAAACTAACCACAGTCTCGGCCTCAAAGACGGGAAAGTTTATACTCTACTAACAGGTACTTAATCAATAACCACAGTCTAAGCACAAGTTATTATCAAGCCTGACTCTAATCTACAGACTAAGCACAAGATTAAGAGGTTTAAATTTGAGAGAATTCTCAGGTTTCATTCATAAATCATTTGTGTTACAACGATCGAGTTGAGGTCCTTATATAGGCCCTTTTAGGTTACAAACTTGAAAGAAAACTACATCCAAGGGTCAGGATCCCTCCTCACATGCTGGTAAGAGTCCAAGTACAATATTACAACGGTTTAAAAGCTCTTAATTGTAAATTGGAATGAAAACAAAAGAGAAATGCGGTGTGAAGTGATGGGTTGTGGTCCTTTCTTTGCATTGCTGGCTTTTCTGTTGAATGTAGGCACTTGAGGACGAAATGATTGAGTCCTTGGCATTAAAATTGGCTCTAGGTTGTATCTGGTATATGGGAAGACAAGCCAAAAGTTCTTTGTGTGCTTTTTCCTCATGGTTTAGCCAGAAATGGAAAGTTTGCTTTTGTTGTTTGTCATTTTTTTGCAGATTCTGTCAGCTTGGTTTTCTAGGACTTGCATTGTGATTTTCCCTTGGACCCCTAGGACTTTTCTGAGCCTAGTTTAGTGACCAACCAGTTGGCCATGGTGGCAGCTGGTGGTTGGGCTTGTACTCGTACCTATTAGCCTCTAAACTTAGCCCAGTTTGGTTGCTTCCTGGAATGGGTGTGGTGTTGTTTTGGCCTGCTTGCATTTGTGGGGTGTCCGTGTCTGTGGCTCCTGCTGCAACCTCCCTGGTTGAACAGGGCTTGTCCTCAAGCCCGATGACTCCTCCCCTCAAAGCATCCTCATAATAGGGACTTAGGTCACCTATATTAAAAGTGCCATGCACCTCATACTCTCCTGGCAGATCCACTTTGTAGGCATTTGGACCAATCCTCTCAATAATTTCAAAGGGACCATCAGCTCTTGGCATTAACTTGTTCTTTCTTCTCGCTGGAAATCTCTCCTTTCTTAAGTGAACCCAGACCAAATCCCCTGGAACAAATTCTTTCCTTTTCTGATGTACCTTGGACTGTTTCATGTACTTCTCATTGGTCTTCTCAATTTCCCTTTTCACAGTGTCATGGAGTTTCAGCAGCTGTTCTGCCCTGGCCTTAGCATCATGATTCATCTCTTTTCTTGGTACAGATGACAAGTCTACAGGCATTAGTGGATTAATCCCATAGACAACCTCAAAAGGACTATGACCCGATGTGATTGATGGTGATACGTTGAAGGCAAAGTCTGCTGCTGCTAACTTGATGTCCCAATCTTTTAGACTCTTGCTTACAAGACATCTCAGAATCCTACCCAAGGTTTTGTTGGTGACCTCAGTTTGGCCATCTGTTTGGGGGTGGTGAGAAGTCTTGAACAACGATCTTGTCTTGAGCGACTTCCATAGAGTTTTCCAAAAGTAACTCATGAACTTTGTATCTCTATCTGAGACAATTGTCTTTGGAACTCCATGAAGCCTTACAATTTCTTTTAGGTATAGCTCAAAGCAACATCCGCGGCATCTTCTCGTTTTTTTCTTGCAAGCTATAAAATGGGCCATCTTCTTTGAACTGTCAACAACCATGATTGAATCCTTTCTCTCTGTGTCCTTGGTAATGCAACAATAAAATCCATGCTCACATCCTCCCATGGCTTACTTGGTACTGGTAATGGGATATATGGGCCAGTTTGGAAGGAACTCTTAGCCATTTGACACATCGAACATCTCCCGAGAACATTTTGGACATCCCCATCATTTTTGGCCAATGGAACTGTTCCGTAGTATGTCCATTGTTTTCGAACACCAAAATGCCCTCCCAAACCTCCCGAATGGACTTCCCCGATTAGGAGGTCCTGTATGAACCCCTTGGAACACAGAGCTTGTTCCTTGGAATAGAAATGTTGGGAAATGTGTCCTCAACAATAGTGCGATCATGTGATTTTAATATCATCATTAAATCTCATTCTAAAGAATACAATTGGGAAGTAATATTATTCTTGTCAACCTGGTCAACATATATCGGTAATGATTGGTGACTAGAGTTTGACATTACTGTCGTGTGACGGTGGTGATCGATTGACCCCTAGGTCATACCTAAAGGGCAATACACTTAATTGATTATTTAATTGATCGTATAATGTTGCGAGTTAATTAAATTACTTGAAAATTGACGGACGATTTTGGAAGTAAAATTTACGTATCATATTAAAATGTGATTAAATAAGATACGGTCTGAGTAATTGAATTGTATCATTACTCGGATGAAATAATTGTTTAATGTAAACAATTAAATTGAATGAATTGTTATAAATACAATCAGTTGTGATTTATAAATTGGTAAAATTTTTGGCACAAGTAATTATGAGATTACTAAGTCAATTTTTGTATGTGACGTATTTTATTAATACGTTGATTTTTAATATGATAAAAATTACATATCAAATATATGTGACATGTGACATGTAACATATAGACAATTGACAAAAATAATATGGACACCATAATATGTAAAGTGCCGAAAAATTGGGGAGCATTAAGCTAGTTAATTGTTTTATTTAGTTGATAAAACATAATGATGAAAAAGCAAGTCTAGGCATGCAAGCCTATTGTTTCTTGTGAAGAACAAATTATCCATGCATTGGCTCCCCAATAGCCCTCCTCTTACACGGTTTTGGGGAAGAAAAACTATCATTGTTTTTCTTTAATTTTGCCTAATAATATACTAAAGGTAGTGTATTATTTCCATTCTAATTTTTACTCATCCAAAAAGATAAGTTCTAGTGAGAAGAAAATCCTCTCTTCTTCTCTCTTAAAAACCGAAAACACATAAGAGTTTTAAAAGGTTTTTGGTTCAATTTTCTCCTACATTAATATTATACTAGATCAAATAATATTAATTAGATTAAGTGTTAAGCCTTGGGTATAATTCATAGGGAGAGATCTTACACTTAGATCTTTGTTCTTCCATTGGAAAAGCTCAAGAACAAGAAGAGAAAGGTGATCTCTCTTGTGCCTTAATAGCCGAAATCTACTATGTAAGGACATGATTTCTCCTCTATTTATATTATTGTTTGCATGCATAAAATCCGTTTTAATTTTATGACAAATTAGTTTAGCATATATGAGTATGTTATTTATGTATATGAATCTACATTTCCTTCAATCGGTATCAAGAGCCACGGTTGTTTGCATGCAAATTGGTTAAAAGTTTTTCCGAGTTATATGAATAACAAAATAAAACTTGTAAAATTTGTGTTATTATGATATATCACGAAATTATTACATGCATGTTAATATTTCTGGTCCTAAAATGTTTTAGGATATTTTGGTTAATTTTTCGGATTTTTATTGTTCATAATTTACAATAATGGCATTTAAATGTGATTTTATGAATAAAAATGTCATTTTTGGTCGAAAATTAGCTATACTTCGAATTTTAAGTTGATCTTTGGATATGTTATCACATATATTATTTTGAGATAACCTGTAATTTTTCATAATTTTTTCACTTGTTATGCTCGAAAAATGAATTTTTCATTATTAAATATGGATTTAAGAGAAAAATAGGTTAATATGAGTTAAATTTCGAATCTGGTCATAGAAAATTAATATGTTGTCACATGCAATTTTACAAAATGTGTGTAAAATAATTGGCTATAAAGAAGTCTTTTAGCATGATTTATGAATTTTTGAAGAAAAATTAGCATAAATAGTGACATTATTAGTGTAAAATTAATAAAACATAATCTATGACTTAGGAAAAACGTATAATGTTGCATTTTATTATATTTTTCAGATCTAAAATTGAAAAGTTAGTGAAAATAATTTTTCCATGTTTTTATGATTATTTTATTATAATTCGATAAACCGCAACATTGTTTTTCCGGAAAAATTTCGAAATTTTTAACCTAAGATTTTGAACATTATGAGTGTCATGGAATTTTTCCAGAATGTTCATGAATTTAAATTTCAAATTTTGAATTTATTTGAAATTTTTGGATTTATTTGAAGTTTAATAGCTTATTTTTGTAATTTTGGTCCATTTATGAACAATTTTGTAAATAAAAGTTAATTATGGTCAAAATTATTAGTGAAGACTATATTTTGAGTCCTAAGAGGTTAGGGTAATTAACTTATGCATAAATATGAGTTTATGTATTTTTGTGATTATAAAATGTTGAAATCACGCAAATCCGTAAAAACCGAGTAATATATGATATTGGCTAATTAAAGGCGATTTAGCATAAAAATTGAGCATGTTCATACATATTATAATGCTGCATTTTTCTTTATGATTGTCATAATTTTAATTTATGTAATTTTGAATTATGTAATTTTACTTAGTATGGCCTTAGATTTTAATTGGTATTTCCGAAATGTATGGGAATATCGATTCGGTTGTAATTTTTATTGTGATCTCGTATCACCGTTTTGTAATTTAATAGATTTATTTTATTTTAGTTACAAATGTATAATAGGAAATTATGTAATTTATTATGTAATTTTATTCATTCGGAGTTCCCAAAGACGGATTTCTTCAAGAATGGCGATACATAAAGACGGTGTTACCTCGAGATGTGTGCCACAACCCAAGTTCAAGGGACCAATGGAGTTGGTTTCCGAATATGTAATAGATTAATAGTTTTTCTATTTTAGGAAAGGCCATACTAGGATTTATTTATCTTTATGCTTGCATTTTATTTTATGTCACATGCATCGCTAAATCGCCATAACTAAACATGCATTGTCTTATTTTATCGAGTTTATCGACCGTGTCAAATATAATTATCGTAGTTCACCGCTTTAGTTCACTTAAAACGTGATAGATAATAATTTGACATGACCTCTCGCTAAAACTATCAATTGAGACATAGCCTTACCAAATAGTAGAAACCATGAAAACCTATTTCGCGAGGGAGTGCGCTCGGCCCCACCGGGGTACAAACCTTGTTACGTAGGGGAAGTGGGTGATGAATGTTAATCCACCGAATTCATGTTGATGAGGGATGTATCGGCCCCACCGTGCCCAAGTTAATGTGGGTTTGGATCATGGACACATTTATTCGAAATTTGGATTGAACTCAACAAAAGTATTTGATAAGGGATGTATCGGCCCCACCGTGCCCTTGTCGATGTGTTTTGGGCTATAGATAATTGTTAATGTAATATTATCGACCAAGAGTTCTAAAAGTAGAATCGATTAAACGTTAATCCACCGAGTTATATTGATAAAGGATGTATCGGCCCCACCGTGCCTAAGTCGATATGAATTTGGGTCTTGGAATCATTTATTATAGTTGGGTAGAGGTCACTATATAAATGTTCATATCTTGTTAAATTTGCAAGTATGATTTAAAAAGACAAATGTTAATATTTCCTTTCCTCCATATTTGTAGTGCATTACAATGAATCCAACAAATGCTACCGCACCAATTACTATTGAGTCATATCACCATGTTCTTGACGACGTATGCTCCAACAATAATTTCGATACAACTAGAGAACTTCATTTCGGGATAGGTTCGGATGGAAACCTAAATTTCATCACTTCTTCTAAACCACCCACTACTACTAGACCTCGTGTGAGTCCGTCTCAGGAAGACTACCTCATACGATCTATAGGGTCTTTGTCTCTGGAAGATAAAGATGCCAAAGCTAGTGGGAGCTCTAGCAATCAAGTTCTTGCTTCAAAGGGCAAGAGGTTCAAGAAGAAAGCAAAGAAAGTCAAAAACTTCAAGCAAGTTAATGATGAGTGCCATTATTGCTATGGCATGGGACATTGGCTTAGGAATTGCCCTATGTATTTGCGAAATATAAGGGAAGGACTCATTACTCCAAAAGGTACAATTCCTAAAGAAATTTATGTTATTGATATAAATTATACTTCCACTACGACATGGGTACTAGATACCGGTTGTGGTTCTCACCTTTGTAATCATTTACGGGGTTTAAGAGATGTGGAGAAGCTTAGCAAGGAGATGTGGATCTTCGACTTGGAAATGGAGCTCGGGTAGCGGCGGAATCCAAAGGAACTTATGTTCTAGCTTTGCCAAACGGTTTTGAGTTGTATTTGCATAATTGTTTTTATGTTCCTACGCTCTCTAAAAACATTATCTCAATCGCCATGCTAGACATGGACGGTTATTGTTTTGTCATTAAGAACAATCGTTGCTCTATTTCTAGGAATGATTTGGTTATTGGCCAAGCTTCTTCCATAAATGGCATTTACATTTTAGAGACCTCAAAACCGACTAATGATATTTATAACATTCAATCAAAGAAACTCAAAACAAGTGACCCAAGTGAAGCGTTCATTTGGCATTGTCGATTAGGTCACATAAACGAGAATCGCATCAAAAGATTAATTTCTACTAATGTGATTACACCATTTGATTATCAATCATTTGGTACATGCGAATATTGCCTACTTGGCAAAATGACTCGTAATCCTTTTAGCGGTAAAGGGACACGAGCTAGTGAGCTATTAGGACTCATACACACCGATGTATGCGGACCAATGAGTATCACCGCTCGTGGTAATTATGACTACTTTATAACCTTCACCGATGACTTAAGTAGATATGGGTATATCTATTTAATAAAACACAAGAGTGAAGCATTTGAGAAATTCAAGGAATTCCAAAACGAAGTAGAGAACCAATTGAACAAAAGGATTAAGGCACTTCGATCCGATCGTGGTGGTGAATACCTTAGTCTTGAATTTGATTCACACTTGAAAGGTTGTGGCATTATATCACAACTTTTTCCACCCGGAACACCACAACTGAATGGTGTTGCCGAAAGGAGAAATCGAACCTTACTAGATATGGTTCGATCCATGATGAGTCAAACCGAGTTACCGAACTCGTTTTGGGGATTTGCGATACAAACCGCAATTCGATCTTTGAATAATAGTCCCACAAAGTCCACCGAAAAGACTCCATGTGAGATGTGGACGGGTAAGATCCCAAATATATCCTATATGAAGATTTGGGGATGTGATGCTTACGTCAAAACTAAGAACGACAACAAGCTAGCCCCAAGATCCGAAAAATGCATCTTTGTAGGTTATCCCTCGACCTCTCGAGGGTATTACTTCTACAAACCTCAAGATCATAAAGTGTTTGTGTCTTGCGAGGCTGTCTTCTTAGAAAGAGAATTTATTTCTAAAAGACAGAGTGGGAGAAATTTTGAACTTGATGAAGTTCAAGAGCCACAAACCGAGATAGAGACGCAAGAAGATGTTCCTTCGTCGTCTAACGCGGTTGTACCTCCTCCACTAAGAAGGACGGGCCGAGTAATTCGCCATCCCGATCGATATGTGGGACTTATCGAAGAAGATGGAACACTCGATGTGTTACTTATGGAAAGTGACGAGCCCGCCACCTACAAGGCCGCAATCTCTAGTCCTAATTCCACCTTATGGCTTGAAGCCATGAAATCCGAAATGGATTCTATGCTTGAAAACCAAGTTTGGGACTTGGTAGATTTGCCTAAAGGGCAAGACCCCTCCAATGCAAATGGATATTCAAGGTCAAAAATGGCATAGAAGGACATGACGATGTCTACAAAGCTAGGCTAGTGGCAAAAGGATTTACCCAAGTCCAAGGTCTCCATTATGATGAGACCTTCGCCCCGTAGCCATGCTAAGATCCATACGGATTTTGTTAGCGATCGCCGCATTTCATGATTATGAAATTTGGCAAATGGATGTCAAAACCGCTTTTCTAAATGGGCATTTAGAAGAGGAGGTGTACATGATACAACCCGAAGGTTTTGTTGATTCTAAAAATCCTAACAAAGTGTGCAAGCTTAAGAGATCCATTTATGGTCTTAAGCAAGCATCTAGAAGTTGGAATCATCGATTCAATCATGTTATAAAAGAAAATGGTTTCACTCGAAATGTTGAGGAACCATGTTTATACATGAAATTCAGTGGGAGCAATGTTGTGTTCCTAATCTTGTATGTCGATGACATACTACTCATTGGAAATGATATTCCAATGTTGTCTTCTGTTAAGAAGTGGTTAGGTAACCACTTCCAAATGAAGGATTTAGGAGAGGCACAACGCATATTAGGTATCCAGATCTATAGAGATAGACCCAAGAGGATATTGGCACTAAGTCAAGAATCTTATGTTGATAAGATTCTTGACGATTCAAAGCATGGACAAATCCAAAAGGGGTTTGGTACCTATGGTAACCGGAACGATATTGAGCAGGACTCAATGTCCCTCCGAACCCCATGATGTTGAACGCATGAAGTTGATCCCTTACGCTTCATTTGTTGGATCAATCATGTATGCCATGATATGCACACGTCCGGATGTCTCGTATGCCTTGAGCATGACGAGTAGATATCAAGGAAATCCGGTGAGAGTCACGGATTCTTTGTCAAGAACATCCTTAAGTACTTGAGAAGAACTAAGGACTCTATCCTTGTGTTTGGAGGAGACACCGAGTTGCGTGTTACAGGATACACGGACTCAAGTTTTCAAACAGATAGAGATGACATGAAATCACAAGTTGGTTTCGTGTTTATGCTCAATGGTGGTGCCGTAAGCTGGAGAAGCTTCAAGGAAGTCTGTAACGCGGATTCAACAACGGAGGTGAGTACATAGCAAAGACATCGAAGCTGCCAAGGAAGCTATGTGGATCAAGCAATTCACGGAAGGTCTAAAAGTAGTACCTACCGCCGATGATCCCATCACTCTCTATTGTGATAATAGTGGGACGATCTTCCAAGCTAAGGAGCCAAAGTCTAGTAATAGATCTAGACATGTACTTAGAAAGTATCATGTAATAAGAGATTTCATTGAAAGAAAGGAAATTGCGATTTGTAAGGTTGGGACGGATGACAACATAGCCGATCCGCTCACCAAGCCTTTATCGCAGGCTAAGCATGATGGGCATGTTGCGTCCATGGGACTTAAACGTGTACCAAATTTTTGTTAGATTTTGAAATGAAATAAAAGTGTTATTTTTGTTCATGTTCATAATCGCATTTGTCTTTTATCCTTAATTTATACTTTGTTACATCCAAACGGGTTGTAGAGACAATTGAACCCCGTTAAAGTGAACATGGATTAACATTGTTTTGCCCATAGTTACTTATATGAGGTGACGTCTCGAAGTGACTAGAGTGTGAGGCGATTGATGGCAAGTTCAAGTGCCATACAGTCATGTGAGATGACTAGTCGATCACATAGGCAGACTGTTAGGAACATTTTGTCGGGCCTAATGACCGCTTATAGAGTTCTGGCAAATTTATATAGCCTGGTCGTGGCGAGAGCTACTATAGTATTCTAATGAGTCAATTCTTTTGACTAAAGACTATTCTCCTAAGATGGCACAGTTTCAGATTAACTTTGATTTGTGTTACTACGACCTTCGTAAATGGGGTCAAATGGGCATATTTTGGGTTATGATGGTGTGGCTAGTCGAAGGGAATGAGTGCGATAGGAATTGTCCACCCCTTGTCAGGGTTATAACAATATCTCAGGGCCACTCGAGGAGTAATGAACTGGAAATGCGTGGCCACGCTCGGAAGGTATCCAGAGTGGATAAATCCGGTCAATCAGTTATTCTCCAGATCGAGGAAACCACTCTCGATATGATCACTTGCAAGTACGACCTGAAAGACACCTTGCATTGAGTGGGAGATAGTAATAGGACAAGAGAATTGGTGACGCACACTTGTCGAGGACAAGTGGGAGATTGTTGGGAAATGTGTCCTCAACAATAGTGCGATCATGTGATTTTAATATCATCATTAAATCTCATTCTAAAGAATACAATTGGGAAGTAATATTGTTACTGTCAACTGGTCAACATATATCGGTAATGATTGGCTGACTAGAGTTTGACATTATTGTCGTGTGACGGTGGTGATCAGTTGACCCTCTAGGTCATACCTAAAGGGCAATACACTTAATTGATTATTTAATTGATCGTATAATGTTGCGAGTTAATTAAATTACTTGAAAATTGACGGACGATTTTGGAAGTAAAATTTACGTATCATATTAAAATGTGATTAAATAAGATACGGTCTGAGTAATTGAATTGTATCATTACTCGGATGAAATAATTGTTTAATGTAAACAATTAAATTGAATGAATTGTTATAAATACAATCAGTTGTGATTTATAAATTGGTAAAATTTTTGGCACAAGTAATTATGAGATTACTAAGTCAATTTTTGTATGTGACGTATTTTATTAATACGTTGATTTTTAATATGATAAAAATTACATATCAAATATATGTGACATGTGACATGTAACATATAGACAATTGACAAAAATAATATGGACACCATAATATGTAAAGTGCCGAAAAATTGGGGAGCATTAAGCTAGTTAATTGTTTTATTTAGTTGATAAAACATAATGATGAAAAAGCAAGTCTAGGCATGCAAGCCTATTGTTTCTTGTGAAGAACAAATTATCCATGCATTGGCTCCCCAATAGCCCTCCTCTTACACGGTTTTGGGGAAGAAAAACTATCATTGTTTTTCTTTAATTTTGCCTAATAATATACTAAAGGTAGTGTATTATTTCCATTCTAATTTTTACTCATCCAAAAAGATAAGTTCTAGTGAGAAGAAAATCCTCTCTTCTTCTCTCTTAAAAACCGAAAACACATAAGAGTTTTAAAAGGTTTTTGGTTCAATTTTCTCCTACATTAATATTATACTAGATCAAATAATATTAATTAGATTAAGTGTTAAGCCTTGGGTATAATTCATAGGGAGAGATCTTACACTTAGATCTTTGTTCTTCCATTGGAAAAGCTCAAGAACAAGAAGAGAAAGGTGATCTCTCTTGTGCCCTAATAGCCGAAATCTACTATGTAAGGACATGATTTCTCCTCTATTTATATTATTGTTTGCATGCATAAAATCCGTTTTAATTTTATGACAAATTAGTTTAGCATATATGAGTATGTTATTTATGTATATGAATCTACATTTCCTTCAAGAAACCCATCTTGCAGCAAGTATTTGTTCCCTGGAACCCTATGCCCTTCAAACTGTGTGACCCACTCCTCAGAGAAGTCAGGGTCTTCCTTGTACATCTCTTTCATGAACTCAAAACCAAGGACCCTGGTTCCCATAGTTGTGATAAGGAGTGCCTCCTTGATAGTGCATCTGCCACTACATTTTGTTTTCCTTCTTTATACTTGCTGGAAAAGGTGAATGATTGTAAGTACTCCACCCATTTAGCATGTCTGTGACTCAATTTGTGTTGACCATTGATATATTTCAAAGCTTCGTGATCAGAGTGTAACACAAATGGCTTTGGCTTCAAGTAGTGACTCCAATGCATGACTGCCCTGATAATTGCATAAAATTCTTTGTCATAGGTAGAATACTTTAATTTAGCTCCATTCGTTTCTCACTTTGAAGTAAGCTACGGTTTCGAGCTTGGATCGGGACTGCACCAATGCCTACCCCACGGCATCACACTCTACTTCAAAGAGTTGATCAAAGTCCGGCAATTTCAGAATAGGGTCTCACACATCAACTTCTTAATCCTCTCAAAGGATCGTTGAGCACTCTCAGTCCAAAGTGGAACTCTCCTTTCTTCATACACTCAGTAATGGAGCAACAACTGAACTGAAGTTCTTGATAAATCTCCTATAAAAGGAGGCCAATCCATGGAACCCCTCACCTCGGTGATTGTTTTAGGAGTTGGCCATGATTGAATGGCTGCAACTTTGTCCTGATCAACTGTAATTCCCCTCCCAGAGACAATGTACCCTAGGAATGCCACTTCTTCAACCATAAAAGTGCATTTTTCCAGTTTGCCAAATAGTTTTTGTTCCGAGGATCCCGAACACGTTTCAAGATGTTTGAGTGCTCTCTTTTTTCTTCTTTGTAAACCAAGATATCATCAAAGTAGACCACTGCAAATTTGCCTAAACATGGCCTTAGCACCTCAGTCATCGGTCTCATAAAGGTGCTTGGTGCATTAGAAAGACCAAATGGCATCACAAGCCACTCATATAGCCCATGTTTAGTTTTGAAGGCAGTCTTCCACTCATCTCCTTCCCTTATCCTGACTTGATGGTACCCTTGCCCGAGATCAATCTTAGAAAATATCATGGCACCACTGAGTTCATCTAACATGTCATCCAACCTTGGTATTGGGAACCTGTACTTGACAGTGATGTTGTTAATGGCTCTGCTGTCAGTACACATCCTCCATGTTCCATCTTTCTTTGGAACAAGTAGAGCAGGGACGCACAAGGATCGAGAGATTCCTGACAAATCCTTTGCTCATAAGTTCCTCAATTTGGCTTTGCAATTCTTTGGTAGCAGTGGGATCACTCCTATAAGTGGCTGTTGGGAAGCACCGAGCCTGGAACAAGGTCTATGTGGTGCTCAATGCCCCTCAATGGTGGCAACCCACTAGGCAGCTCTCTTGGAAACACTTCCTTATACCTCTGAATCAATGGCCTAACTTCAAAAGGACAAATGATTCACACAACGAGTCACAAGGACTAATGAACAAGGACAAATGGTTTACAACGAGTCACAAGGACTATGTAACAAGGACAAATGATTTACACAACGAGTCACAATGACAAATGAACTAGAACAAATGATTCACACAAGGAGTCACAATGACTAATGAACAAGGACAAATGGTTCACACAACGAGTCACAAGGACTAATGAACAAAGACAAATGATTCACACAACGAGTCACAAGGACTAATGAACAAGAACAAATGGTTCACACAACGAGTCACAAGGACTAATGAAGAAGAACAAATGGTTCAAACAACAGGTCACAAGGACTAATGAACTAGAACAAATGATTTACACAACGAGATAGAAGCACACAACGAGTCACAAGGACTAATGAACAAAGACAAATGGTTTACAACGAGTCACAAGGACTAATTAACAAGGACAAATGATTTACACAACGAGTCACAAGGACTAATGACCAAGAACAAATAGTTCACACAACGAGTCACAAGGACTAATGAACTAGAACAAATGATGTACACAACGAGTCACAATGACTAATAAAAAAGGACAAATGGTTCACACAAGGAGTCACAAGGATTAATTAACAAGGTCAAATGATTTACATAACGAGTCATAATGAATAATGAACTAGGACAAATGATTCACAAAACGAGTCACAATGACTAATGAACTAGAACAAATGATTCACACAAGGAATCACAATGACTAAAGAAAAAGAACAAATGGTTCACACAACGAGTCACAAGGACTAATGAACAAGAACAAATGGTTCACACAACGAGTCACAAGGACTAATGAACTAGAACAAATGATTTACACAACGAGTCAGAAGCACTAATTAACAAGGACAAATGATTCACACAACGAGTCACAAGGACTAATGAACAAAGACAAATGGTTTACAACGAGTCACAAGGACTAATTTACAAGGACAAATGATTTACACAACGAGTCACAAGGACTAATGAACAAGAACAAATGGTTCACACAACGAGTCACAAGGACTAATGAACTAGAACAAATGATGTACACAACGAGTCACAATGACTAATAAACAAGGACAATTGGTTCACACAAGGAGTCACAAGGACTAATTAACAAGGTAAAATGATTTACATAACGAGTCATAATGAATAATGAACTAGGACAAATGATTCACAAAACGAGTCACAATGACTAATGAACTAGAACAAAAGATTCACACAAGGAGTCATATTGACTAATGAACAAGGACAAATGGTTCACACAACGAGTCACAAGGACTAATTTACTAGGACAAATGATTTACACAACGAGTCACAAGGACTAATGAACTAGAACAAATGATGTACACAACGAGTCACAATGACTAATAAACAAGGACAAATGGTTCACACAAGGAGTCACAAGGACTAATTAACAAGGTAAAATGATTTACATAACGAGTCATAACGAATAATGAACTAGGACAAATGATTCACAAAACGAGTTACAATGACTAATGAACTAGAACAAATGATTCACACAAGGAGTCACATTGACTAATGAACAAGGACAAATGGTTCACACAACGAGTCACAAGGACTAATGAACAAGAACAAATGGTTCCCACAACGAGTCACAAAGACTAATAAACAAGAACAAATGGTTCACACAAGGACAAATGATTCACACAACCAGTCACATTGACTTATGAACAAGGACAAATGGTTCACACAACGAGTCACAAGGACTTAATGAACAAGGAGATATGATTCACACAATGAGTAACAAGGACTAATGAACAAGAACAAATGGTTCACACAACGAGTCACAAAGACTAATAAACAAGAACAAATGGTTCACACAACGAGTCACAAGGACTAATGAACTAGAACAAATGAATTACAGAACGAGGCAGAAGGACTAATTAACAAGGACAAATGATTTACACAATGAGTCACAAGGACAAATGAACTAGAACAAATGATTCACACAAGGAGTCACAATGACTAATGAACAAAGACAAATGGTTCACACAACGAGTCACAAGGACTAATGAACAAGGACAAATGATTCACACAACGAGTCACAAGGACTAATGAACAAGAACAAATGGTTCACACAACGAGTCACAATGACTAATGAACAAGAAAAAATGGTTCACACAACGAGTCACAAGGACTAATGAACTAGAACAAATGAATTACACAACGAGGCAGAAGGACTAATTAAAAAGGACAAATGATTCACACAACGAGTCACAAGGACTAATGAACAAGGACAAATGGTTTACAACGAGTCACAAGGACTATGTAACAAGGACAAATGATTTACACAACGAGTCACAATGACAAATGAACTAGAACAAATGATTCACACAAGGAGTCACAATGACTAATGAACAAGGACAAATGGTTCACACAACGAGTCACAAGGACTAATGAGCAAAGACAAATGATTCACACAACGAGTCACAAGGACTAATGAACAAGAACAAATGGTTCACACAACGAGTCACAAGGACTAATGAAGAAGAACAAATGGTTCAAACAACGAGTCACAAGGACTAATGAACTAGAACAAATGATTTACACAACGAGATAGAAGCACACAACGAGTCACAAGGACTAATGAACAAAGACAAATGGTTTACAACAAGTCACAAGGACTAATTAACAAGGACAAATGATTTACACAACGAGTCACAAGGACTAATGACCAAGAACAAATAGTTCACACAACGAGTCACAAGGACTAATGAACTAGAACAAATGATGTACACAACGAGTCACAATGACTAATAAAAAAGGACAAATGGTTCACACAAGGAGTCACAAGGACTAATTAACAAGGTCAAATGATTTACATAACGAGTCATAATGAATAATGAACTAGGACAAATGATTCACAAAACGAGTCACAATGACTAATGAACTAGAACAAATGATTCACACAAGGAATCACAATGACTAAAGAAAAAGAACAAATGGTTCACACAACGAGTCACAAGGACTAATGAACAAGAACAAATGGTTCACACAACGAGTCACAAGGACTAATGAACTAGAACAAATGATTTACACAACGAGTCAGAAGGACTAATTAACAAGGACAAATGATTCACACAACGAGTCACAAGGACTAATGAACAAAGACAAATGGTTTACAACGAGTCACAAGGACTAATTAAGAAGGACAAATAATTTTCACAACGAGTCACAATGACTAATGAACAAGAACAAATCGTTCACACAACGAGTCACAAGGACTAATGAACTAGAACAAATGATGTACACAATGAGTCACAATGACTAATAAACAAGGACAAATGGTTCACACAATGAGTCACAAGGACTAATTAACAAGGTCAAATGATTTACATAACGAGTCATAATGAATAATGAACTAGGACAAATGATTCACAAAACGAGTCACAATGACTAATGAACTTGAACAAATGAATTACAGAACGAGGCAGAAGGACTAATTAACAAGGACAAATGATTTACACAATGAGTCACAATGACAAATGAACTAGAACAAATGATTCACACAAGGAGTCACAATGACTAATGAACAAAGACAAATGGTTCACACAACGAGTTACAAGGACTGATGAACAAGGACAAATGATTCACACAACGAGTCACAAGGACTAATGAACAAGAACAAATGGTTCACACAACGAGTCACAATGACTAATGAACAAGAAAAAATGGTTCACACAAC
The DNA here is from genome assembly GCF_048544455.1 of Silene latifolia. NCBI lineage: Eukaryota > Viridiplantae > Streptophyta > Magnoliopsida > Caryophyllales > Caryophyllaceae > Silene > Silene latifolia. Next base: position 105,693 of record NW_027413205.1, on the reverse strand, counting down.
GATTCACAAGGACTAATGAACTAGAACAAATGAATTACACAACGAGGCAGAAGGACTAATTAACAAGGACAAATGATTCACACAACGAGTCACAAGGACTAATGAACAAGGACAAATGGTTTACAACGAGTCACAAGGACTATGTAACAAGGACAAATGATTTACACAACGAGTCACAATGAAAAATGAACTAGAACAAATGATTCACACAAGGAGTCACAATGACTAATGAACAAGGACAAATGGTTCACACAACGAGTCACAAGGACTAATGAACAAAGACAAATGATTCACACAACGAGTCACAAGGACTAATGAACAAGAACAAATGGTTCACACAACGAGTCACAAGGACTAATGAAGAAGAACAAATGGTTCAAACAACGAGTCACAAGGACTAATGAACTAGAACAAATGATTTACACAACGAGTCAGAAGCACACAACGAGTCACAAGGACTAATGAACAAAGACAAATGGTTTACAACGAGTCACAAGGACTAATTAACAAGGACAAATGGTTCACACAACGAGTCACAAGGACTAATGAAGAAGAACAAATGGTTCAAACAACGAGTCACAAGGACTAATGAACTAGAACAAATGATTTACACAACGAGTCAGAAGCACACAACGAGTCACAAGGACTAATGAACAAAGACAAATGGTTTATAACGAGTCACAAGGACTAATTAACAAGGACAAATGATTTACACAACGAGTCACAAGGACTATTGACCAAGAACAAATAGTTCACACAACGAGTCACAAGGACTAATGAACTAGAACAAATGATGTACACAACGAGTCACAATGACTAATAAACAAGGACAAATGGTTCACACAAGGAGTCACAAGGACTAATTAACAAGGTCAAATGATTTACATAACGAGTCATAATGAATAATGAACTAGGACAAATGATTCACAAAACGAGTCACAATGACTAATGAACTAGAACAAATAATTCACACAAGGAATCACAATGACTAAAGAACAAGAACAAATGGTTCACACAACGAGTCACAAGGACTAATGAACAAGAACAAATGGTTCACACAACGAGTCACAAGGACTAATGAACTAGAACAAATGATTTATACAACGAGTCAGAAGGACTAATGAACAAGGACAAATGATTCACACAACGAGTCACAAGGACTAATGAACAAAGACAAATGGTTTACAACGAGTCACAAGGACTAATTAACAAGGACAAATGATTTTCACAACGAGTGACAATGACTAATGAACAAGAACAAATCGTTCACACAACGAGTCACAAGGACTAATGAACTAGAACAAATGATGTACACAATGACTAATAAACAAGGACAAATGGTTCACACAATGAGTCACAAGGACTAATTAACAAGGTCAAATGATTTACATAACGAGTCATAATGAATAATGAACTAGGACAAATGATTCACAAAACGAGTCAGAATGACTAATGAACTAGAACAAATGATTTACACAAGGAGTCACATTGACTAATGATTAATGACAAATGGTTCACACAACGAGTCACAAGGACTAATGAAAAAGGAGAAGTGATTCACCCAATGAGTCACAAGGACTAATGAACAAGAACAAATGGTTCACACAACGAGTCACAAAGACTAATGAACAAAGACAAATGATTCACACAACGAGTCACAAGGACTAATGAACAAGAACAAATGGTTCACACAACGAGTCACAAGGACTAATGAACAAGAACAAATGGTTTACACAACGAGTCACAAGGACTAATGAACTAGAACAAATTATTTACACAACGAGTCAGAAGGACTAATTAACAAGTACAAATGATTCACACAACGAGTCACAAGGACAAATGAACAAAGACAAATGGTTTACAACGAGTCACAAGGACTAATTAACAAGGACAAATGATTTTCACAACGAGTCACAATGAAAAATGAACTATAACAAATGATTCACACAAGGAGTCACAATGACTAATGAACAAGGACAAATGGTTCACACAACGAGTCACAAGGACTAATGAACAAGAACAAATGGTTCCCACAACGAGTCACAAAGACTAATAAACAAGAACAAATGGTTCACACAAGGACAAATGATTCACACAACGAGTCACATTGACTTATGAACAAGGACAAATGGTTCACACAACAAGTCACAAGGACTTAATGAACAAGGAGAAATGATTCACACAATGAGTAACAAGGACTAATGAACAAGAACAAATGGTTCACACAACGAGTCACAAAGACTAATTAACAAGAACAAATGGTTCACACAACGAGTCACAAGGACTAATGAACTAGAACAAATGAATTACGTAACGAGCGGAAGGACTAATTAACAAGGACAAATGATTTACACAACGAGTCACAATGACAAATGAACTAGAACAAATGATTCACACAAGGAGTCACAATGACTAATGAACAAAGACAAATTGTTCACACAACGAGTCACAAAGACTAATGAACAAGGACAAATGATTCACACAACGAGTCACTAGGACTAATGAACAAGAACAAATGGTTCACACAACGAGTCACAATGACTAATGAACAAGAAAAAATGGTTCACACAACGAGTCACAAGGATAAATGAACTAGAACAAATGAATTACACAACGAGGCAGAAGGACTAATTAACAAGGACAAATGATTCACACAACGAGTCACAAGGACTAATGAACAAGGACAAATGGTTTACAACGAGTCACAAGGACTATGTAACAAGGACAAATGATTTACACAACGAGTCACAATGACAAATGAACTAGAACAAATGATTCACACAAGGAGTCACAATGACTAATGAACAAGGACAAATGGTTCACACAACGAGTCACAAGGACTAATGAACAAAGACAAATGATTCACACAACGTGTCACAAGGACTAATGAACAAGAATAAATGGTTCACACAACGAGTCACAAGGACTAATGAAGAAGAACAAATGGTTCAAACAACGAGTCACAAGGACTAATGAACTGGAACAAATGATTTACACAACGAGTCACAAGGACTAATGAACAAAGACAAATGGTTTACAACGAGTCACAAGGACTAATAAACAAGGACAAATGATTTACACAACGAGTCACAAGGACTAATGACCAAGAACAAATAGTTCACACAACGAGTCACAAGGACTAATGAACTTGAACAAATGATGTACACAACGAGTCACAATGACTAATAAACAAGGACAAATGGTTCACACAAGGAGTCACAAGGACAAATTAACAAGGTCAAATGATTTACATAACGAGTCATAATGAATAATGAACTAGGACAAATGATTCACAAAACGAGTCACAATGATTAATGAACTAGAACAAATGATTCACACAAGGAATCACAATGACTAAAGAACAAGAACAAATGGTTCACACAACGAGTCACAAGGACTAATGAACAAGAACAAATGGTTCACACAACGAGTCACAAGGACTAATGAACTAGAACAAATGATTTACACAACGAGTCAGAAGGACTAATTAACAAGGACAAATGATTCACACAACGAGTCACAAGGACTAATGAACAAAGACAAATGGTTTACAACGAGTCACAAGGACTAATTTACAAGGACAAATGATTTAAACAACGAGTCACAAGGACTAATGAACAAGAACAAATGGTTCACACAACGAGTCACAAGGACTAATGAACTAGAACAAATGATGTACACAACGAGTCACAATGACTAATAAACAAGGACAATTGGTTCACACAAGGAGTCACAAGGACTAATTAACAAGGTAAAATGATTTACATAACGAGTCATAATGAATAATGAACTAGGACAAATGATTCACAAAACGAGTTACAATGACTAATGAACTAGAACAAATGATTCACACAAGGAGTCACATTGACTAATGAACAAGGACAAATGGTTCACACAACGAGTCACAAGGACTAATGAACAAGGAGAAATGATTCACACAATAAGTCACAAGGACTAATGAACAAGGACAAATGGTTCACACAACAAGTCACAAAGACTAATAAATAAGAACAAATGGTTCACACAACGAGTCACAAGGACTAATGAACTAGAATAAATGATTTACACAACGAGTCAGAAGGACTAATTAACACAAATGATTCACACAACGAGTCACAAGGACTAATGAACAAAGACAAATGGTTTACAACGAGTCACAAGGACTAATTAACAAGGACAAATAATTTACACAGCGAGTGACAATGACAAATGAACTAGAACAAATGATTCACACAAGGAGTCACAATGACTAATGAACAAGGACAAATGGTTCACACGACGAGTCACAAGGACTAATGAACAAGGACAAATGATTCACACAACGAGTCACACGGACTAATGAACAAGAACAAATGGTTCACACAACGAGTCACAAGGACTAATGAACAAGAACAAATGGTTCACACAACGAGTCACAAGGGCTAATGAACTAGAACAAATGATTTACACAACGAGTCACAATGACTAATAAACAAGGACAAATGGTTTACACAAGGAGTCACAAGGACTAATTAACAAGGTCAAATGATTTACATAACGAGTCATAATGAATAATGAACTAGGCAAATGATTCACAAAACGAGTCACAATGACTAATGAACTTGAACAAATGATTCACACAAGGAGTCACATTGACTAATAAACAAGAACAAATGGAACACACAATGAGTCACAAGGACTAATGAACTAGAACAAATGATTTACACAACGAGTCAGAAGGACTAATGAACAAGGACAAATGGTTCACACAACGAGTCACAAGGACTAATGAACAAAGACAAATGATTCACACAACGAGTCACAAGGACTAATGAACAAGAACAAATGGTTCACACAACGAGTCACAAGGACTAATGAAGAAGAACAAATGGTTCACACAACGAGTCACAAGGACTAATGAACAAGAACAAATGGTTCACACAACGAGTCACAAGGACTAATGAACAAGAACAAATGGTTCACACAACGAGTCACAAGGACTAATGAACTAGAACAAATGATTTACACAACGAGTCAGAAGGACTAATTAACAAGGACAAATGATTCACACAACGAGTCACAAGGACTAATGAACAAAGACAAATGGTTTACAACGAGTCACAAGGACTAATTTACAAGGACAAATGATTTAAACAACGAGTCACAAGGACTAATGAACAAGAACAAATGGTTCACACAACGAGTCACAAGGACTAATGAACTAGAACAAATGATGTACACAACGAGTCACAATGACTAATAAACAAGGACAATTGGTTCACACAAGGAGTCACAAGGACTAATTAACAAGGTAAAATGATTTACATAACGAGTCATAACGAATAATGAACTAGGACAAATGATTCACAAAACGAGTTACAATGACTAATGAACTAGAACAAATGATTCACACAAGGAGTCACATTGACTAATGAACAAGGACAAATGGTTCACACAACGAGTCACAAGGACTAATGAACAAGGAGAAATGATTCACACAATAAGTCACAAGGACTAATGAACAAGGACAAATGGTTCACACAACAAGTCACAAAGACTAATAAATAAGAACAAATGGTTCACACAACGAGTCACAAGGACTAATGAACTAGAATAAATGATTTACACAACGAGTCAGAAGGACTAATTAACACAAATGATTCACACAACGAGTCACAAGGACTAATGAACAAAGACAAATGGTTTACAACGAGTCACAAGGACTAATTAACAAGGACAAATAATTTACACAGCGAGTGACAATGACAAATGAACTAGAACAAATGATTCACACAAGGAGTCACAATGACTAATGAACAAGGACAAATGGTTCACACGACGAGTCACAAGGACTAATGAACAAGGACAAATGATTCACACAACGAGTCACACGGACTAATGAACAAGAACAAATGGTTCACACAACGAGTCACAAGGACTAATGAACAAGAACAAATGGTTCACACAACGAGTCACAAGGGCTAATGAACTAGAACAAATGATTTACACAACGAGTCACAATGACTAATAAACAAGGACAAATGGTTTACACAAGGAGTCACAAGGACTAATTAACAAGGTCAAATGATTTACATAACGAGTCATAATGAATAATGAACTAGGCAAATGATTCACAAAACGAGTCACAATGACTAATGAACTTGAACAAATGATTCACACAAGGAGTCACATTGACTAATAAACAAGAACAAATGGAACACACAATGAGTCACAAGGACTAATGAACTAGAACAAATGATTTACACAACGAGTCAGAAGGACTAATGAACAAGGACAAATGGTTCACACAACGAGTCACAAGGACTAATGAACAAAGACAAATGATTCACACAACGAGTCACAAGGACTAATGAACAAGAACAAATGGTTCACACAACGAGTCACAAGGACTAATGAAGAAGAACAAATGGTTCACACAACGAGTCACAAGGACTAATGAACTAGAACAAATGATTTACACAACGAGTCAGAAGCACACAACGAGTCACAAGGACTAATGAACAAAGACAAATGGTTTACAACGAGTCACAAGGACTAATTAACAAGGACAAATGATTTACACAACGATTCACAAGGACTAATGAACAAGAACAAATGGTTCACTCAACGAGTCACAAGGACTAATGAACTAGAACAAATGATGTACACAACGAGTCACAATGACTAATAAACAAGGACAAATGGTTCACACAAGGAGTCACAAGGACTAATTAACAAGGTCAAATGATTTACATAACGAGTCATAATGAATAATGAACTAGGACAAATGATTCACAAAACGAGTCACAATGACTAATGAACTAGAACAAATGATTCACACAAGGAGTCACAATGACTAAAGAACAAGAACAAATAGTTCACACAACGAGTCACAAGGACTAATGAACAAGAACAAATGGTTCACACAACGAGTCACAAGGACTAATGAACTAGAACAAATGATTTACACAACGAGTCAGAAGGACTAATTAACAAGGACAAATGATTCACACAACGAGTCACAAGGACTAATGAACAAAGACAAATGGTTTACAACGAGTCACAAGGACTAATTTACAAGGACAAATGATTTACACAACGAGTCACAAGGACTAATGAACAAGAATAAATGGTTCACACAACGAGTCACAAGGATTAATGAACTAGAACAAATGATGTACACAACGAGTCACAATGACTAATAAACAAGGACAAATGGTTCACACAAGGAGTCACAAGGACTAATTAACAAGGTAAAATGATTTACATAACGAGTCATAATGAATAATGAACTAGGACAAATGATTCACAAAACCAGTCACAATGACTAATGAACTAGAACAAATGATTCACACAAGGAGTCACATTGACTAATGAACAAGGACAAATGGTTCACACAACGAGTCACAAGGACTAATTTACAAGGACAAATGATTTACACAACGAGTCACAAGGACTAATGAACTAGAACAAATGATGTACACAACGAGTCACAATGACTAATAAACAAGGACAAATTGAAGAGAATTCAGCCGAGCATGCTCATTTAGAACCCGGTTTTGGACCTTGCACAAGATTGAGGTCTAACATGAATTCCGTCTAAGAAGTCATGCCTTTTTCCAGCTTGGGACTATTCCTTGGTGAGTTTAGGACGTTTTTGTGTAGGAACTTGTATCCTAAAGCTTTTCCTATCAAGAGTTGCCAAGCTAAACAAAACCAAGTGCAACAAGGACCATGGCTGGAGCATGCTTAGATTTTTGTGCATTATGTCGCTATCAACATTCCTCTTTTGATCAAACATAGCTCAAGGGCCCTTAGGAGAGTATTTGCAGCATTGCCAAAGTCTTCCAAGTGAGTCCAAGTGTGCATAAACAAGACTTGAGCTAGTAAACAAGGGATTGTTGTACTATTAGTTTACTTTCTATCTTTTATGCTTTATGTCCTTTTCTTTTCTGATTTCTTGTAAGGCATGGGCTGCCGTGTTTTGTGGTTATTAGCAGCTCCTTTTGTGGCCATAGGATGCTATCTTAGATGAAGGGAGGGGATTGTCTTGCTTGTCCTATAAAAGCAAACACAACCCTTAGACAAGGCAGATTATTTTGAATGAAAAAACCCTAAGAAGCAACCTGCTTTCTTTCTTCTTTATCTTTGCTTTGTGCTTGATAAAACTCCCTTGCTTAGTGCTAGGAGGTTGGATGAGTCCTTTGCTAAGTGCTTGGACGGGTCCTAGGCTTAATTCATTGCTTTGTGTTCGAATTAAGTCATACCTTGAGTCCTAAACAAGCTGAGTTTTCTTTGTTTGTTACTTGGGAATTTCGTGTCAAAAATCACTCCAAATCTGATAGTTTTAGTTCAAATTGGTTATCAGAGCTTTGGTTAACAACAAATCCTTTCTTTGTGAGTTCATTATACCCTAACCACATTAAAAACACAAAAAACAACCATGAGTGAAGAAAGGATTGCTGGAATTGAAACACAAGTTACTCAACTTTCTGAAAAATGTGATTTGTTGCTAGATTCTTTCAATGCTATCATGGCTAATATTCCAACACCACCACCAAGAGGAGGACAACCACCTAGAGGCAGGGGTAGAGGCCGTGGACTCATGGGAAGAGGACGAGCTCACAGTGGCCGTGAGGAGGAGGAGTTTTCAGATTCAGAGGACTCCATGGCCGAGGCATTTCAAGGAGAGCACAACAAAGACTTAAAGGTAGAGATTCCTGATTTTCATGGTAGTTTAAACCCCGAGGATTTGTTAGATTGGTTTAGGACCATTGAAAGAGTCTTTGAGTTTAAAGGTTATTCCGATAGAAAAGCTTTTAAAGTTGCAATCTTGAAACTCAAAGGCTATGCTTCCCTTTGGTATGAGAACTTAAAAAATCAGAGAAGAAGGGATGGTAAGGAGCCTATTAAGTCTTGGTTAAAACTGAAAAAGAAGCTTAATGAGAAGTTTATACCTAAAGAGTACACTCAAGACATTTTCATTAAGCTCACACAACTTAAACAAGACCAACAACCACTTGAGTCATATCTTAGAGACTTTGAACAACTTACTTTGCAATGTGAACTCAATGAGAAGCCCGAACAGAAAATTGCTAGATTTGTTGAAGGTTTAGATACCAAGATTGCTCATAGGGTTAGAATGCAACAAGTATGGTCCTTTGATGAAGCCGTTAATTTGGCTTTAAGGGTTGAGAAAATGGGTAAAGGGAAGGCTACAACCACCAAACCAACCACCAAAACAGCCACCTTTAAACCCCCAACCAGTTTCAAAATTAATGAACCACCCTCTCAAAACAAAACCACCATACTTGACAAGGGAAAAGCAGCCGAAACCTCACAAAAAAAGACCATGCCTCTCAAAAAATGTTACCAATGCCAAGGTTATGGTCACTTTGCCAAAGAATGCCCAACCAAGAGAGCCCTTAGTAGCTTTGAAGTTGTTCATTGGGGTGATGATGAGATCCTTGTGTGTGATGAGGAAAGGGAGGGAACGGACCATGAAGAGGATGATGTGGTTATGCCGGATGCGGGTCTTAGCTTGGTTACTTGGAGAGTGATGCATACCCAACCCCAACCCTTGGAAATGGACCAAAGACAACAAATTTTCAGGTCTAGGTGCACCATTAAAGGAAGGGTTTGTAATCTTATCATTGATGGAGGGAGTTGTACCAATGTTGCCTCTAGTACTCTCATTGACAAGCTATCATTGCCTACACAAGACCATCCTAGTCCTTATAAGCTAAGGTGGCTCAACAAAGGGGCTGAAGTGAGGGTTCATAAGCAATGCTTGGTTCCTTTTTCCATTGGCAAAAACTATGTAGATGAAGCTCTTTGTGATGTTCTTCCAATGGATGCTTGTCACTTGCTACTTGGGAGACCGTGGGAGTTTCATAGGGACTCGGTTCATCATGGTAAAGACAACACCTACACCTTCAAATTTGGCTCAAGAAAGGTCATCCTAGCACCTTTACCACCTGTTCTCAAGCATATTCCAACACCCTCCATGCTTGAACCATCTAAGGAAGTGTTACTAATCAATGGGGCAGAAATGTTGCAAGAGTTAAAGGAGGATAGGGATGTGTATTTTCTTATAGCCAAGGGAGTGGTGGGAGAACAAGAGAAGGGGCTGCCTAGTGAGGTCCAACGTCTACTCAAAACCTATGGTGATGTGTTTCCAAATGAGCTCCCTAGTGGCTTGCCTCCTCTTAGAGGAATTGAACACCAAATTGATTTCATTCCGGGAGCTACTCTACCCAACAAGGCAGCCTATAGAAGTGATCCTAAAGCTAGCCAAGAATTGCAACAACAAATTGGGGAGCTTATGAGCAAGGGTTTTGTGAGGGAGAGCCTTAGCCCTTGTGCCGTTCCAGCCTTGCTTGTGCCCAAGAAAGATGGGTCATGGAGGATGTGCACCGATAGTAGAGCCATCAACAACATAACAATCAAGTATAGGTTTCCTATACCAAGGCTTGATGACATCCTAGATGAGCTTAGTGGAGCCAAACTGTTTTCAAAGATTGATTTAAGGCAAGGTTATCATCAAGTAAGAATCAAAGAAGGAGATGAGTGGAAAACCGCATTCAAGACAAAGCATGGGTTGTATGAATGGCTTGTCATGCCATTTGGTCTTTCTAATGCACCAAGCACTTTCATGAGGCTTATGAATGAAGTGCTTAGGCCTCACTTGGGCAGCTTTGTTGTTGTATACTTTGATGACATCTTGGTGTATAGTCCTAACAAAGAAGAGCACCTCAATCATTTGCAAATATTGTTTGACACTCTTAGGGAACACAAGTTGTATGGGAAGCTTGAGAAGTGTTCTTTTATGCAAAGTGAAGTCCAATTCTTGGGTTTCATCATTTCTGACCGTGGCATATTAGTTGATCAAGAGAAGGTTAAAGCAATCAAGTCATGGCCTATTCCTAGGAATATCACGGATGTGAGGAGCTTTAATGGGTTAGCATCATTCTATAGGAGGTTTATCAAGGATTTTAGCACTCTCATGGCTCCTATAACTGAATGTATGAAGAAGGGGGAGTTCAAATGGGGAGATAAAGCTGAAACTTCCTTCAACACCATCAAGGAAAAGCTATGTGAGTCTCCTATTCTTGCTTTACCAAATTTTGATAAGTTGTTTGAAGTTGAGTGTGATGCTAGTGGCATTGGCATTGGGGCTGTCCTTGTTCAAGAACACAAGCCAATTGCTTACTTTAGTGAGAAATTGAGTGGTGCCAAGCTAAATTACTCAACTTATGACAAAGAGTTCTATGCCATTGTAAGAGCCTTAACTCATTGGAGCCATTACCTCAAGCCAAGGCCCTTTGTTCTTCATTCGGATCATGAGGCTCTTAAGTACATCAATGGGCAGCATAAGCTCAACCATAGACATGCCAAATGGGTTGAGTTCTTACAATCATTCAACTTTGCAAGCAAGTACATAGAAGGGAAGGATAACGTGGTTGCGGATGCTCTATCAAGAAGGTTCATTATGTTGAGTTACATGGAACAAAGAGTGCTTGGATTTGAGCACATGAAAGAGTTTTACAAAGAGGATCCAGATTTCAAGGAGGAGTGGGGGTCATTGCAAAATGGACGAGCAAAAGGGGGTCATTACTTGGTCCAAGAGGGGTTCTTGTTTCGTGGAAACCGTTTGTGTGTGCCAAAGAGTCCCTATAGAAGCTTGTTAGTAAGAGAGGCACACTCCAATGGTCTTGCCGGGCACTTTGGCATTCAAAAGACCTATGACATACTCCAAGAGCATTTCTATTGGCCTAAAATGCTTGGGGATGTCCAAGATGTTATTAAGAGGTGTGCTCCATGTCAACAATCCAAGTCCTACTTCAAAATAGGCCCCTATACTCCTTTACCCGTCCCAAACCAGCCATGGGAGGACATTAGCATGGATTTCATAGTTGCTTTGCCAAGAACTCAAAGAGGCAAGGACTCCATCATGGTTATTGTGGATAGGTTTAGCAAGATGGCTCACTTCATTGCTTGTAAAAAAACGGAGGATGCATCTAGTGTGGCTGATTTATACTTCAAAGAGGTGGTTAAGCTCCATGAAGTTCCTAAGTCTATTGTCTCGGATTGGGATTCAAAGTTCATGAGCCATTTTTGGAGGTCCTTGTGGAAGCTACTCAAGACTAGGCTCTTATTTAGCACCTCCCATCACCCCCAAACTGATGGACAAACAGAGGTGACTAACAAGACTCTAGGGAGGATCCTAAGGTGCACGGTTTCTAAGTCATTGAAGGATTGGGACCTCAAACTAGCTCAAGCCGAGTTTGCCTTCAATAGGGCTCCTTCAACAAGCACGGGCAAGTCTCCATTTGAAGTTGTTTATGGCGCCAACCCCCTCATGCCCACTGATTTGGCACCCATCCAAAGGAAAAAGATTGATTTCGATGCTAAGAAAAGAGTTGAGCAAATGCTACAAATCCATGCTCAAGTTAAGAAGCAAATTGAGAAAACAAATGAAGCATACAAAGCAAGGGCCAAGGGTCCTAAGCAAGCCACAAACTTTGAAGTAGGGGATCTTGTTTGGATTAACCTAAGAAAAGAAAGATTTCCAGCCAAAAGGAAGAACAAGCTCATGCCAAGAGTGGATGGTCCATTCGAAGTCCTTGAAAAGATTGGGCCCAATGCCTACAAGATTAACTTGCCCGGAGATTATGAGGTCCATGGCACATTCAATGTTGGGGATTTAAGTCCTTATTATGAAGAGATTGAAGATGATAATGGCCAGGATTTGAGGACAAATCCTTTTCAAGAAGGGGAGATTGAAGAGAATTCAGCCGAGCATGCTCATTTAGAACCCGGTTTTGGACCTTGCACAAGATTGAGGTCTAACATGAATTCCGTCTAAGAAGTCGTGCCTTTTTCCAGCTTGGGACTATTCCTTGGTGAGTTTAGGACGTTTTTGAAGGAAATGTAGATTCATATACATAAATAACATACTCATATATGCTAAACTAATTTGTCATAAAATTAAAACGGATTTTATGCATGCAAACAATAATATAAAGAAGAGAAATAATGTCCTTACATTCAATATTTCGGCTATATTGGGCACAAGAGAGATCACCTTTCTCTTCTTGTTCTTGAGCTATTCCAATGGAAGAACAAAGATCTAAGTGTAAGATCTCTCCCTATGCTTTATACCCAAGGCTTTCACTTAATCTAATTAATATTATGAATACTAGTATAATATTAATCTTATGAAAATTGAACCAAAATAGTTGGTATTTTAGCTCCTAAAACCGGGTAGGAGAGGAGAGATTATGGAGGATTTTTCTCTTTCTAAAACTCTTATTTTAGATGATTTAGAATAATGATTCACTAGTTTTTCTCTAAGTGAATAATAGGTAAAATAATAAGAAAAATCACTAGGATTTTTCTCTTCCCAAAACCGGTGGGAGTGGAGGAGAAGGAGAGCTAATGCATGCCCATATTTGTCTTCACAAGATGAATAGGGTTGCATGGCTATTGTAGCTTTTTCATCATTATGTTTTCCATTTTAAATATAAACATAATTTTAGCCTAATGCTCCTCCATTATTTCGGCATTTTGACATAATATGGATTCCATATTATTTTGTCAATTGTCAATATGTCACATGTCATGTGTGACATAAATTTGTTATGTATTTTTAACAAATTAAAAATCAACGTATTAATAAAAATACGTCACATACAAAAATGACTTAGTAATTTCATAATTACTTGTGCCAAAATATTTTACCATTTATAAATCTGTGATTGTATTTATATCAATTCATTCAAATTTAATTGTTACATTAAACAATTTATTTCATCCGAGTAATTATACAATTTAATTACTGGAGACAGTATCTCATTTAATCACATTTCAAATTGATACGTAAATTTTACTTCCAAAATCGTCCGTCAATTTTCAAGTAATTTAATTAACTCGCAACATTATACGATTAATTAAATAATCAATTAAGAGTATGCCCTTTAGGTATGACCTAGGGGGTCAACTGATCACCACCGTCACACGACAGTAATGTCAAACTCTAGTCAGCCAATCATTACCGATATATGTTGACCAGTTGACAGTAACAATATTACTTCCCAATTGTATTCTTAAAATGAGATTTAATAATGATATTTAAGTCACGTGATCGCACTATTGTTGAGGACACATTTCCCAACAATCTCCCACTTGTCCTCGACAAGTGTGCGTCACCAATTCTCTTGTCCTATTACTATCTCCCACTCAATGCAAGGTGTCTTTCAGGTCGTACTTGCAAGTGATCATATCGAGAGTGGTTTCCTCGATCCGGAGAATAAGCGATTGACCGGATTTATCCACACTGGATACCCTCCGAGCGTGGCCACGCATTTCTAGTTCATTGCTCCTCGAGTGGCCCTGAGATATTGTTATAACCCTGACAAGGGGTGGACAATTCCTATCGCACTCATTCCCTTCGACTAGCCACAGCCATCATAACCCAAAATATGCCCATTTGACCCCATTTACGAAGGTCGTAGTAACACGAATCAAAGTTAATCAAATCGTGCCATCTTAGGCGAATAGTCTCTAGTCAAAAGAATCGACTCATTAGAACACTATAGTAGCTCTCGCCACGACCAGGCTATATAAATTTGCGAGAACTCTATAAGCGGTCATTAGGCCCGACAAAATGTTCCTAATATGTCCGCCTATGTGATCGACTAGTCATCTCACATGACCGTATGGCACTTGAACTTGCCATCAATCGCCTCACACTCTAGTCACTTCGAGACGTCACCTCATATAAGTAACTATGGGCAAAACAATGTTAATCCATGTTCACTTTAACGGGGTTCAATTGTCTCTACAACCCGTTTGGATGTAACAAAGTATAAATTGAGGATAAAAGACAAATGCGATTATGAACATGAACAAAAATAACACTTTTATTTCATTTCAAAATCTAACAAAAATTTGGTACACGTTTAAGTCCCATGGACGCAACATGCCCATCATGCTTAGCCTGCGATAAAGGCTTGGTGAGCGGATCGGCTATGTTGTCATCCGTCCCAACCTTACAAATCGCAATTTCCTTTCTTTCAATGAAATCTCTTATTACATGATACTTTCTAAGTACATGTCTAGATCTATTACTAGACTTTGGCTCCTTAGCTTGGAAGATCGTCCCACTATTATCACAATAGAGAGTGATGGGATCATCGGCGGTAGGTACTACTTTTAGACCTTCCGTGAATTGCTTGATCCACATAGCTTCCTTGGCAGCTTCGATCTTTGCTATGTACTCGACCTCCGTTGTTGAATCATGATTCTGACTTCCTTGAAGCTTCTCCCACTACGGCACCACCGTTGAGCATAAACACGAAACCAGCTTGTGATTTCATGTCATCTCTATCTGTTTGAAAACTTGAGTCCGTGTATCCCGTAACACGCAACTCAGTGTCTCCTCCAAACACAAGGATAGAGTCCTTAGTTCTTCTCAAGTACTTAAGGATGTTCTTGACAAAGAATCCAGTGACTCTCACCTGGATTTCCTTGATATCTACTCGTCATACTCAAGGCATACGAGACATCGGGACGTGTGCATATCATGGCGTACATGATTGATCCAACAATGGAAGCGTAAGGGATCAACTTCATGCGTTCAACATCATGGGGTTCGGAGGGACATTGAGTTTGGCTCAATATCGTTCCGGTTACCATAGGTACCAAACCCCTTTTGGATTTGTCCATGCTGAATCGTCGAAGAATCTTATCAACATAAGACTCTTGACTTAGTGCCAATATCCTCTTGGGTCTATCTCTATAGATCCGGATACCTAATATGCGTTGTGCCTCTCCTAAATCCTTCATTTGGAAGTGGTTACCTAACCACTTCTTAACGGAAGACAACATTGGAATATCATTTCCAATGAGTAGTATGTCATCGACATACAAGATTAGGAACACAACATTGCTCCCACCGAATTTCATGTATAAACATGGTTCCTCAACATTTCGAGTGAAACCATTTTCTTTTATAACATGATTGAATCGATGATTCCAACTTCTAGATGCTTGCTTAAGACCATAAATGGATCTCTTAAGCTTGCACACTTTGTTAGGATTTTTAGAATCAACAAAACCTTCGGGTTGTATCATGTACACCTCCTCTTCTAAATGCCCATTTAGAAAAGCGGTTTTGACATCCATTTGCCAAATTTCATAATCATGAAATGCGGCGATCGCTAACAAAATCCGTATGGATCTTAGCATGGCTACGGGGGCGAAGGTCTCATCATAATGGAGACCTTGGACTTGGGTAAATCCTTTTGCTACTAGCCTAGCTTTATAGACATCGTCATGTCCTTCTATGCCATTTTTGACTTTGAATATCCATTTGCATTGGAGGGTCTTGCCCCTTTAGGCAAATCTACCAAGTCCCAAACTTGGTTTTCAAGCATAGAATCCATTTCGGACTTCATGGCTTCAAGCCATAAGGTGGAATTAGGACTAGAGATTGCGGCCTTGTAGGTGGCGGGCTCGTCACTTTCCATAAGTAACACATCGAGTGTTCCATCTTCTTCGATAAGTCCCACATATCGATCGGGATGGCGAATTACTCGGCCCGTCCTTCTTAGTGGAGGAGGTACAACCGCATTAGACGACGAAGGAACATCTTCTTGCGTCTCTATCTCGGTTTGTGGCTCTTGAACTTCATCAAGTTCAAAATTTCTCCCACTCTGTCTTTTAGAAATAAATTCTCTTTCTAAGAAGACAGCCTCGCAAGACACAAACACTTTATGATCTTGAGGTTTGTAGAAGTAATACCCTCGAGAGGACGAGGGATAGCCTACAAAGATGCATTTTTCGGATCTTGGGGCTAGCTTGTTGTCGTTCTTAGTTTTGACGTAAGCATCACATCCCCAAATCTTCATATAGGATATATTTGGGATCTTACCCGTCCACATCTCACATGGAGTCTTTTCGGTGGACTTTGTGGGACTATTATTCAAAGATCGAATTGCGGTTTGTATCGCAAATCCCCAAAACGAGTTCGGTAACTCGGTTTGACTCATCATGGATCGAACCATATCTAGTAGGGTTCGATTCCTCCTTTCGGCAACACCATTGAGTTGTGGTGTTCCAGGTGGAGTAAGTTGTGATATAATACCACAACCTTTCAAGTGTGAATCAAATTCATGGCTAAGGTATTCTCCACCACGATCGGATCGTAGTGCCTTAATCCTTTTGTTCAATTGGTTCTCTACTTCGTTTTGAAACTCCTTGAATTTCTCAAACGCTTCACTCTTATGTTTCATCAAATAGATATACCCATATCTACTTAAATCATCGGTGAAGGTTATAAAGTAGTCATAATTACCACGAGCGGTGATGCTCATTGGTCCGCATACATCGGTGTGTATGAGTCCTAATAGCTCACTAGCTCGTGTCCCTTTACCACTAAAAGGATTACGAGTCATTTTGCCAAGTAGGCAATATTCGCATGTACCAAATGATTGATAATCAAATGGTGCAATCACATTAGTAGAAATTAATCTTTTGATGCGATTCTCGTTTATGTGACCTAATCGACAATGCCAAATGAACGCTTCACTTGGGTCACTTGTTTTGAGTTTCTTTGATTGTATGTTATAAATATCATTAGTCGGTTTTGAGGTCTCTAAAATGTAAATGCCATTTATGGAAGAAGCTTGGCCAATAACCAAATCATTCCTAGAAATAGAGCAACGATTGTTCTTAATGACAAAACAAAAACCGTCCATGTCTAGCATGGCGATTGAAATAATGTTTTTAGAGAGCGTAGGAACATAAAAACAATTATGCAAATACAACTCAAAACCGTTTGGCAAAGCTAGAACATAAGTTCCTTTGGATTCGGCCGCTACCCGAGCTCCATTTCCAAGTCGAAGATCCACATCTCCTTTGCTAAGCTTCTCCACATCTCTTAAACCCTGTAAATGATTACAAAGGTGAGAACCACAACCGGTATCTAGTACCCATGTCGTAGTGGAAGTATAATTTATATCAATAACATAAATTTCTTTAGGAATTGTACCTTTTGGAGTAATGAGTCCTTCCCTTATATTTCGCAAATACATAGGGCAATTCCTAAGCCAATGTCCCATGCCATAGCAATAATGGCACTCATCATTAACTTGCTTGAAGTTTTTGACTTTCTTTGCTTTCTTCTTGAACCTCTTGCCCTTTGAAGCAAGAACTTGATTGCTAGAGCTCCCACTAGCTTTGGCATCTTTATCTTCCAGAGACAAAGACCCTATAGATCGTATGAGGTAGTCTTCCAGAGACGGACTCACACGAGGTCTAGTAGTAGTGGGTGGTTTAGAAGAAGTGATGAAATTTAGGTTTCCATCCGAACCTATCCCGAAATGAAGTTCTCTAGTTGTATCGAAATTATTGTTGGAGCATACGTCGTCAAGAACATGGTGATATGACTCAATAGTAATTGGTGCGGTAGCATTTGTTGGATTCATTGTAATGCACTACAAATATGGAGGAAAGGAAATATTAACATTTGTCTTTTTAAATCATACTTGCAAATTTAACAAGATATGAACATTTATATAGTGACCTCTACCCAACTATAATAAATGATTCCAAGACCCAAATTCATATCGACTTAGGCACGGTGGGGCCGATACATCCTTTATCAATATAACTCGGTGGATTAACGTTTAATCGATTCTACTTTTAGAACTCTTGGTCGATAATATTACATTAACAATTATCTATAGCCCAAAACACATCGACAAGGGCACGGTGGGGCCGATACATCCCTTATCAAATACTTTTGTTGAGTTCAATCCAAATTTCGAATAAATGTGTCCATGATCCAAACCCACATTAACTTGGGCACGGTGGGGCGGATACATCCCTCATCAACATGAATTCGGTGGATTAACATTCATCACCCACTTCCCCTACGTAACAAGGTTTGTACCCGGTGGGGCGAGCGCACTCCTCGCGAAATAGGTTTTCATGGTTTCTACTATTTGGTAAGGCTATGTCTCAATTGATAGTTTTAGCGAGAGGTCATGTCAAATTATTATCTATCACGTTTTAAGTGAACTAAAGCGGTGAACTACGATAATTATATTTGACACGGTCGATTAACTCGATAAAATAAGACAATGCATGTTTAGTTATGGCGATTTAGCGATGCATGTGACATAAAATAAAATGCAAGCATAAAGATAAATAAATCCTAGTATGGCCTTTCCTAAAATAGAAAAACTATTAATCTATTACATATTCGGAAACCAACTCCATTGGTCCCTTCAACTTCGGTTGTGGCACACATCTCGAGGTAACACCGTCTTTATGTATCGCCATTCTTGAAGTAATCCGTCTTTTGGAACTCCGGAATGAATAAAATTACATAATAAATTACATAATTTCCTATTATACATTTGTAACTAAAATAAAATAAATCTATTAAATTACAAAACGGTGATACGAGATCACAATAAAAATTATAACCGAATCGATATTCCCATACATTTCGGGAAATACCAATTAAAATCTAAGGCCATACTAAGTAAAATTACATAATTCAAAATTACATAAATTAAAATTATGACAATCATAAAGGAAAAATGCAGCATTATAATATGTATGAACATGCTCAATTTTTATGCTAAATCGCCTTTAATTAGCCAATATCATATATTACTCGGTTTTTACGGATTTGCGTGATTTCAACATTTTATAATCACAAAAATACATAAACTCATATTTATGCATAAGTTAATTACCCTAACCTCTTAGGACTCAAAATATAGTCTTCACTAATAATTTTGACCATAATTAACTTTTATTTACAAAATTGTTCATAAATGGACCAAAATTACAAAAATAAGCTATTAAACTTCAAATAAATCCAAAAATTTCAAATAAATTCAAAATTTGAAATTTAAATTCATGAACATTCTGGAAAAATCCATGACACTCATAATGTTCAAAATCATAGGTTAAAAATTTCGAAATGTTTCCGGAAAAACAATGTTGCGGTTTATCGATTTATAATAAAATAATCATAAAAACATGGAAAAATTATTTTCACTAACTTTTCAATTTTAGATCTGAAAAATATAATAAAATGCAACATTATACGTTTTTCCTAAGTCATAGATTATGTTTTATTAATTTTACACTAATAATGTCACTATTTATGCTAATTTTTCTTCAAAAAATTCATAAATCATGCTAAAAGACTTCTTTATAGCCAATTATTTTACACACATTTTGTAAAATTGCATGTGACAACATATTAATTTTCTATGACCAGATTCGAAATTTAACTCATATTAACCTATATTTCTCTTAAATCCATATTTAATAATGAAAAATTCATTTTTCGAGCATAACAAGTGCAAAAATTATGAAAAATTACAGGTTATCTCAAAATAATATATGTGATAACATATCCAAAGATTAACTTAAAATTCGAAGTATAGCTAATTTTCGACCAAAAATGACATTTTTATTCATAAAATCACATTTAAATGCCATTATTGTAAATTATGAACAATAAAAATCCGAAAAATTAACCAAAATATCCTAAAACATTTTAGGACCAGAAATATTAACATGCATGTAATAATTTCGTGATATATCATAATAACACAAATTTTACAAGTTTTATTTTGTTATTCATATAACTCGGAAAAACTTTTAACCAATTTGCATGCAAACAACCTTGGCTCTTGATACCGATTGAAGGAAATGTAGATTCATATACATAAATAACATACTCATATATGCTAAACTAATTTGTCATAAAATTAAAACGGATTTTATGCATGCAAACAATAATATAAAGAAGAGAAATAATGTCCTTACATTCAATATTTCGGCTATATTGGGCACAAGAGAGATCACCTTTCTCTTCTTGTTCTTGAGCTATTCCAATGGAAGAACAAAGATCTAAGTGTAAGATCTCTCCCTATGCTTTATACCCAAGGCTTTCACTTAATCTAATTAATATTATGAATACTAGTATAATATTAATCTTATGAAAATTGAACCAAAATAGTTGGTATTTTAGCTCCTAAAACCGGGTAGGAGAGGAGAGATTATGGAGGATTTTTCTCTTTCTAAAACTCTTATTTTAGATGATTTAGAATAATGATTCACTAGTTTTTCTCTAAGTGAATAATAGGTAAAATAATAAGAAAAATCACTAGGATTTTTCTCTTCCCAAAACCGGTGGGAGTGGAGGAGAAGGAGAGCCAATGCATGCCCATATTTGTCTTCACAAGATGAATAGGGTTGCATGGCTATTGTAGCTTTTTCATCATTATGTTTTCCATTTTAAATATAAACATAATTTTAGCCTAATGCTCCTCCATTATTTCGGCATTTTGACATAATATGGATTCCATATTATTTTGTCAATTGTCAATATGTCACATGTCATGTGTGACATAAATTTGTTATGTATTTTTAACAAATTAAAAATCAACGTATTAATAAAAATACGTCACATACAAAAATGACTTAGTAATTTCATAATTACTTGTGCCAAAATATTTTACCATTTATAAATCACAACAGATTGTATTTATATCAATTCATTCAAATTTAATTGTTACATTAAACAATTTATTTCATCCGAGTAATTATACAATTTAATTACTCGAGACCGTATCTCATTTAATCACATTTCAAATTGATACGTAAATTTTACTTCCAAAATCGTCCGTCAATTTTCAAGTAATTTAATTAACTCGCAACATTATACGATTAATTAAATAATCAATTAAGAGTATGCCCTTTAGGTATGACCTAGGGGTCAATCGATCACCACCGTCACACGACACGTAATGTCAAACTCTAGTCACCAATCATTACCGATATATGTTGACCAGTTGACAGTAACAATATTACTTCCCAATTGTATTCTTAAAATGAGATTTAATAATGATATTTAAATCACGTGATCGCACTATTGTTGAGGACACATTTCCCAACAGTTTTTGTGTAGGAACTTGTATCCCAAAGCTTTTCCTATCAAGAGTTGCCAAGCTAAACAAAACCGAGTGCAACAAGGACCATGACTGGAGCATGCTTAGATTTTTGTGCATTATGTCGCTATCAACTGTAACACCCCGTAATTTCGGACCGTTATTATTTTGCGAAAGTAATTTATTAATCAAGTTGAATTTAATATTAATGTATTTGAAGTAATAATAATTCAACGAAATATAATTCTATTATATTTTGAAGTAAATTATTTAATTTGATAGTTTCGAAATGTTTAAAAATAGTTTAAACCATGTAAAAACCTTTTATTTTGAAATAAGGGCATATCGGGAAAAATGGCAATTCTTTTGAAAATTGGGCAAACGATTTTGGAAATGGGTCATATGAGTACTCAATCTTCTTGTAATCTCGTGTTTAAGAACTTTGGCATCGTCGGAATTTGCATTTGACAAACGGTTCTAATTATCGGCGAAACGAGCCAAAACCGACTAATGAAATTCGGGGAAAAATCCCGTCTCCTTTCTCCTAGCCACGCCACACCCTTCCTTCACCTTCCCTTTGCATTTTTCTTTTCCAACTTCATCTCCCTTGAATGTTCTAAAGCTTTCTAAACATAAAACACCATTTTCTTACCTTTTTAAGCTAATTTTCATCATAATTCACTCGTTTCTACTCCAAATTTCATAAGGATTACATATTTGGAATCCTCTCTTCATTTCCAACATCCTAGTATGTATTAAATTCATTTGCCCTAAATTTATTTTGTCCACCATTTTTAGGGTTTTGATTATTAGTACTTATAAATGTGTTTTTATTGTTTATTTAGGTGAAGGTTTAGAAGACGAGTTTGGAGACTCGCATATAGTTGAAGATAATGGCTAGTTTGCATATTAGGGTTTGGTGTTCAAGGTGCTAATTGCTCATTTTGTTGCTAAAGGTAACATATTTCGAGTTACTCGACGAATTAATGTCACATTCTTTGCTTTTTGTATGATTTTGTGATTGTTAATTGAGTGGTTTATTTCACATGATAATATGGGTTAAATTCATGTCTAATTCATGTCTTTTGTTAGTTTAAGTTCACATATTAGTATGGAAATGAATTGGGAATGATTAATTGATGCTTAAAACGATGTTAAAATGAACAAAAATGGAGAAACGGAGGTAGTGGGGGTGGCGGCCAGCAGGCCCGGCAGGCCCAGGCAGGCCCACGGCAGGCCCTGGGTTGGCCCGGGTCGGCCCGTTGCTTGTTTTCGCGATTTTCCATGCGTTATTCGTCGTTTCGGGTTTATTAATGTTAAATTTAGTATAAGTAACATATGGGTAATCTTTTGAAATGAATCATGTTAGTAGTAAATATAATGTTGATGGTAAAATTATGTTTATATTGGTAGTTGCACATGTTAGGATAGGTTATGATATGAAATTGTAATGAATAGGCTTGAAATGAATTTTATAGCGATAATTGTAATGTTTGGGTGATTATCTTAAAATCGAGCCCTTAGTCCCTTTGGTGAATCGATGTCGATCAATTGTGTGATTGGTCACCGCGATTGAACCCGCACTGTCGCCGCAGATCAGGGTTCTTTGGTAAAAATTCGGTTGGATGAAAATTATTGTGAAAAATGGATAATTGGCCTTATTCTTGTTTTAGGCCATTTAATATGTTTTTAGTTCACATGTGTTGTTGGTTGATTTGAATAGGTCCTTATATTGTAGAAACGGCCTTAGATTCCCCGAAACCTTTAATATTGTTAATATTGCTTGAAATGGAATTGGTATTGAATACTTCTTGCAGGTTGTTGTGTTTGTCATAGATAGGTCTTTATAGTCTTTGACGAGTATATGCTCACTACTTAATAGCCTTTGTGTTCCTGACTTGGTGGGTTTATATCCAAGTTGGGGCATGACCTCGTTACTTATTTTGAGGGTAAGTGGTCAGCTTAAGTACTAGCCAACCCTTTGGTGGACTCCTTAGGGTACTCACTTTGTTTTAAAAAAATTGTGGGTCTTGGGTGCGGTGGTGTGTATCCGCATGTCTAGGTCTCTTGTGATTTAGGACTAGGGTTGTGTTGTGTCTTGGCCATGTTTTGATAGAACCTACGAGCCAAGATACCGGTTCGATTACCTTCCCTACCTCGTGGTATAGACTCGATTCTGAGTGACTATTGACGGTGCTAAGAACTTATGCCTGTCTTTGATATATTGCCCTTTCTTGTATGGTGATTTTATGAATTGTAATAGGTGAGATGCAAGCCGGTTACAATTGATAAAGTTTGGATTACTGCTTGTTATATGTTTCACATGATAGTTTAATTTGGTCAGTTTAGTGTTCATATGTTAGAATATTCGATAATTATTTGATTTATGATGTTGTTTACGTGTTACATTACATGTTACATTAAATATGACATTTCGTGGCTGGGAGGACTCGAAGTTACTCCCCACTGAATTGTGGCTTTCGTGTTTGTATAAAATGCGATTGACAGGTTGATGATGATTAGATGGGGTACACGGACGAGCTAGTGAGCAAAAGAACCTTGGACTTAGTTTGGTTATATTTTGTAGTAAACCTTTAAACATATGGTTGTGTTTATATTTTGGAGGGACATATGTCTCCCTCTTTTACTTTGGTTTGTATCACTTTATTCTCGCGACTTTAGCTATGTTATGTAAATTAGTTTGTTAGATTTGCAGGTTTTGGCACTCTTCATTTGGAAGTGTTTGTGAATGGTTTAGAAAAGTTTTTTAAAATTACAGGTTTTTATCTAGTCGAACCAATTACAAACATATCCTGTCAGTTTTTCTGTAGGATTTACGTGTTTATTTAACGCTAAAAATGAGGGTGTCACAGTTCCTCTTTTGATCAAACATAGCTCAAGGCCCCTTAGGAGAGTATTTGCAGCATTGCCAAAGTCTTCCAAGTGAGTCCAAGTGTGCATAAACAAGACTTGAGCTAGTAAACAAGGGATTGTTGTACTATTAGTTTACTTTCTATCTTTTATGCTTTATGTCCTTTTCTTTTCTGATTTCTTGTAAGGCTTGGGCTGCCGTGTTTTGTGGTTATTAGCAGCTCCTTTTGTGGCCATAGGATGCTATCTTAGATGAAGGGAGGGGATTGTCTTGCTTGTCCTATAAAAGCAAACACAACCCTTAGACAAAGCAGATTATTTTGAATGAAAAAACCCTAAGAAGCAACCTGCTTTCTTTCTTCTTTATCTTTGCTTTGTGCTTGATAAAACTCCCTTGCTTAGTGCTAGGAGGTTGGATGAGTCCTTTGCTAAGTGCTTGGACGAGTCCTAGGCTTAATTCATTGCTTTGTGTTCGAATTAAGTCATACCTTGAGTCCTAAACAAGCTGAGTTTTCTTTGTTTGTTACTTGGGAATTTCGTGTCAAAAATCACTCCAAATCTGATGAACTAGAACAAATGATTCACATAAGGAGTCACAATGACAAATGAACTAGAACAAATGATTCACACAAGGAGTCACAATGACTAATGAACAAGGACAAATGGTTCACAACGAGTCACAAGGACTAATGAACTAGAACAAATGATGTACACAACGAGTTACAATGACTAATAAACAAGGACAAATGGTTCACACAAGGAGTCACAAGGACTAATTAACAAGGTAAAATGATTTGCATAACGAGTCATAATGAATAATGAACTAGGACAAATGATTCACAAAACGAGTCACAATGACTAATGAACTAGAACAAATGATTCACACAAGGAGTCACATTGACTAATGAACAAGGACAAATGGTTCACACAACGAGTCACAAGGACTAATGAACAAGGGGAAATGATTCACACAATAAGTCACAAGGACTAATGAACAAGAACAAATGGTTCACACAACGATTCACAAAGACTAATAAACAAAAACAAATGGTTCACACAACGAATCACAAGGACTAATGAACTAGAACAAATGATTTACACAACGAGTCAGAAGGACTAATTAACAAGGACAAATGATTCACACAACGAGTCACAAGGACTAATGAACAAAGACAAATGGTTTACAACGAGTCACAAGGACTAATTAACAAGGACAAATGATTTACACAGCGATTCACAATGACAAATGAACTAGAACAAATGATTCACACAAGGAGTCACAATGACTAATGAACAAGGACAAATGGTTCACACAACGAGTCACAAGGACTAATGAACAAGGACAAATGATTCACACAACGAGTCACAAGGACTAATGAACAAGAACAAATGGTTCACAAAACGAGTCACAAGGACTAATGAACTAGAACAAATGGTTCACACAACGAGTCACAAGGGTAATGAACTAGAACAAATGATTTACACAACGAGTCACAATAACTAATAAACAAGGACAAATGGTTTACACAAGGAGTCACAAGGACTAATTGCCAAGGTCAAATGATTTACATAACGAGTCATAATGAATAATGAACTAGGACAAATGATTCACAAAACGAGTCACAATGACTAATGAACTAGAACAAATGATTCACACAAGGAGTCACATTGACTAATAAACAAGAACAAATGGAACACACAACGAGTCACAAGGACTAAAGAACTAGAACAAATGATTTACACAACGAGTCAGAAGGACTAATGAACAAGGACAAATGGTTCACACAACGAGTCACAAGGACTAATGAACAAAGACAAATGATTCACACAACGAGTCACAAGGATTAATGAACTAGAACAAATGATGTACACAACGGGTCACAATGACTAATAAATAAGGACAAATGGTTCACACAAGGAGTCACAAGGACTAATTAACAAGGTAAAATGATTTACATAACGAGTCATAATGAATAATGAACTAGGACAAATGATTCACAAAACGAGTCACAATGACTAATGAACTAGAACAAATGATTCACACAAGGAGTCACATTGACTAATGAACAAGGACAAATGGTTCACACAACGAGTCACAAGGACTAATGAACATGGAGAAGTGATTCACCCAATGAGTCACAAGGACTAATGAACAAGGACAAATGGTTCACAACGAGTCACAAGGACTAATTTACAAGGACAAATGATTTACACAACGAGTCACAAGGACTAATGAACAAGAACAAATGGTTCACACAACGAGTCACAAGGACTAATGAACTAGAACAAATGATGTACACAACGAGTTACAATGACTAATAAACAAGGACAAATGGTTCACACAAGGAGTCACAAGGACTAATTAACAAGGTAAAATGATTTGCATAACGAGTCATAATGAATAATGAACTAGGACAAATGATTCACAAAACGAGTCACAATGACTAATGAACTAGAACAAATGATTCACACAAGGAGTCACATTGACTAATGAACAAGGACAAATGGTTCACACAACGAGTCACAAGGACTAATGAACAAGGGGAAATGATTCACACAATAAGTCACAAGGACTAATGAACAAGAACAAATGGTTCACACAACGATTCACAAAGACTAATAAACAAAAACAAATGGTTCACACAACGAATCACAAGGACTAATGAACTAGAACAAATGATTTACACAACGAGTCAGAAGGACTAATTAACAAGGACAAATGATTCACACAACGAGTCACAAGGACTAATGAACAAAGACAAATGGTTTACAACGAGTCACAAGGACTAATTAACAAGGACAAATGATTTACACAGCGATTCACAATGACAAATGAACTAGAACAAATGATTCACACAAGGAGTCACAATGACTAATGAACAAGGACAAATGGTTCACACAACGAGTCACAAGGACTAATGAACAAGGACAAATGATTCACACAACGAGTCACAAGGACTAATGAACAAGAACAAATGGTTCACAAAACGAGTCACAAGGACTAATGAACTAGAACAAATGGTTCACACAACGAGTCACAAGGGTAATGAACTAGAACAAATGATTTACACAACGAGTCACAATTACTAATAAACAAGGACAAATGGTTTACACAAGGAGTCACAAGGACTAATTAACAAGGTCAAATGATTTACATAACGAGTCATAATGAATAATGAACTAGGACAAATGATTCACAAAACGAGTCACAATGACTAATGAACTAGAACAAATGATTCACACAAGGAGTCACATTGACTAATAAACAAGAACAAATGGAACACACAACGAGTCACAAGGACTAAAGAACTAGAACAAATGATTTACACAACGAGTCCGAAGGACTAATGAACAAGGACAAATGGTTCACACAACGAGTCACAAGGACTAATGAACAAAGACAAATGATTCACACAACGAGTCACAAGGATTAATGAACTAGAACAAATGATGTACACAACGGGTCACAATGACTAATAAATAAGGACAAATGGTTCACACAAGGAGTCACAAGGACTAATTAACAAGGTAAAATGATTTACATAACGAGTCATAATGAATAATGAACTAGGACAAATGATTCACAAAACGAGTCACAATGACTAATGAACTAGAACAAATGATTCACACAAGGAGTCACATTGACTAATGAACAAGGACAAATGGTTCACACAACGAGTCACAAGGACTAATGAACATGGAGAAGTGATTCACCCAATGAGTCACAAGGACTAATGAACAAGGACAAATGGTTCACAACGAGTCACAAGGACTAATTAACAAGGACAAATGATTTACACAACGAGTCACAAGGACTAATGAACAAGAACAAATGGTTCACACAACGAGTCACAAGGACTAATGAACTAGAACAAATGATGTACACAACGAGTCACAATGACTAATAAACAAGGACAAATGGTTCACACAAGGAGTCACAAGGACTAATTAACAAGGTAAAATGATTTACATAACGAGTCATAATGAATAATGAACTAGGACAAATGATTCACAAAACGAGTCACAATGACTAATGAACTAGAACAAATGATTCACACAAGGAGTCACATTGACTAATGAACAAGGACAAATGGTTCACACAACGAGTCACAAGGACTAATGAACAACGGGAAATGATTCACACAATAAGTCAGAAGGACTAATGAACAAGAACAAATGGTTCACACAACGAGTCACAAAGACTAATAAACAAAAACAAATGGTTCACACAACGAATCACAAGGACTAATGACCTAGAACAAATGATTTACACAACGAGTCAGAAGGACTAATTAACAAGGACAAATGATTCACACAACGAGTCACAAGGACTAATGAACAAAGACAAATGGTTTACAACGAGTCACAAGGACTAATTAACAAGGACAAATGATTTACACAGCGAGTCACAATGACAAATGAAATAGAACAAATGATTCACACAAGGAGTCACAATGACTAATGAACAAGGACAAATGGTTCACAACGAGTCACAAGGACTAATGAACTAGAACAAATGATGTACAC
This sequence comes from Silene latifolia, assembly GCF_048544455.1. Classification (NCBI taxonomy): domain Eukaryota; kingdom Viridiplantae; phylum Streptophyta; class Magnoliopsida; order Caryophyllales; family Caryophyllaceae; genus Silene; species Silene latifolia. The sequence continues at coordinate 76,333 of NW_027413205.1, read as the reverse complement.
AACGAGTCACAATGACTAATAAACAAGGACAAATGGTTCACACAAGGAGTCACAAGGACTAATTAACAAGGTAAAATGATTTGCATAACGAGTCATAATGAATAATGAACTAGGACAAATGATTCACAAAACGAGTCACAATGACTAATGAACTAGAACAAATGATTCACACAAGGAGTCACATTGACTAATGAACAAGGACAAATGGTTCACACAACGAGTCACAAGGACTAATGAACAAGGGGAAATGATTCACACAATAAGTCACAAGGACTAATGAACAAGAACAAATGGTTCACACAACGATTCACAAAGACTAATAAACAAAAACAAATGGTTCACACAACGAATCACAAGGACTAATGAACTAGAACAAATGATTTACACAACGAGTCAGAAGGACTAATTAACAAGGACAAATGATTCACACAACGAGTCACAAGGACTAATGAACAAAGACAAATGGTTTACAACGAGTCACAAGGACTAATTAACAAGGACAAATGATTTACACAGCGATTCACAATGACAAATGAACTAGAACAAATGATTCACACAAGGAGTCACAATGACTAATGAACAAGGACAAATGGTTCACAACGAGTCACAAGGACTAATGAACTAGAACAAATGATGTACACAACGAGTTACAATGACTAATAAACAAGGACAAATGGTTCACACAAGGAGTCACAAGGACTAATTAACAAGGTAAAATGATTTGCATAACGAGTCATAATGAATAATGAACTAGGACAAATGATTCACAAAACGAGTCACAATGACTAATGAACTAGAACAAATGATTCACACAAGGAGTCACATTGACTAATGACCAAGGACAAATGGTTCACACAACGAGTCACAAGGACTAATGAACAAGGGGAAATGATTCACACAATAAGTCACAAGGACTAATGAACAAGAACAAATGGTTCACACAACGATTCACAAAGACTAATAAACAAAAACAAATGGTTCACACAACGAATCACAAGGACTAATGAACTAGAACAAATGATTTACACAACGAGTCAGAAGGACTAATTAACAAGGACAAATGATTCACACAACGAGTCACAAGGACTAATGAACAAAGACAAATGGTTTACAACGAGTCACAAGGACTAATTAACAAGGACAAATGATTTACACAAATGATTCACAATGACAAATGAACTAGAACAAATGATTCACACAAGGAGTCACAATGACTAATGAACAAGGACAAATGGTTCACACAACGAGTCACAAGGACTAATGAACAAGGACAAATGATTCACACAACGAGTCACAAGGACTAATGAACAAGAACAAATGGTTCACAAAACGAGTCACAAGGACTAATGAACTAGAACAAATGGTTCACACAACGAGTCACAAGGGTAATGAACTAGAACAAATGATTTACACAACGAGTCACAATAACTAATAAACAAGGACAAATGGTTTACACAAGGAGTCACAAGGACTAATTAACAAGGTCAAATGATTTACATAACGAGTCATAATGAATAATGAACTAGGACAAATGATTCATAAAACGAGTCACAATGACTAATGAACTAGAACAAATGATTCACACAAGGAGTCACATTGACTAATAAACAAGAACAAATGGAACACACAACGAGTCACAAGGACTAAAGAACTAGAACAAATGATTTACACAACGAGTCAGAAGGACTAATGAACAAGGACAAATGGTTCACACAACGAGTCACAAGGACTAATGAACAAAGACAAATGATTCACACAACGAGTCACAAGGATTAATGAACTAGAACAAATGATGTACACAACGGGTCACAATGACTAATAAATAAGGACAAATGGTTCACACAAGGAGTCACAAGGACTAATTAACAAGGTAAAATGATTTACATAACGAGTCATAATGAATAATGAACTAGGACAAATGATTCACAAAACGAGTCACAATGACTAATGAACTAGAACAAATGATTCACACAAGGAGTCACATTGACTAATGAACAAGGACAAATGGTTCACACAACGAGTCACAAGGACTAATGAACATGGAGAAGTGATTCACCCAATGAGTCACAAGGACTAATGAACAAGGACAAATGGTTCACAACGAGTCACAAGGACTAATTTACAAGGACAAATGATTTACACAACGAGTCACAAGGACTAATGAACAAGAACAAATGGTTCACACAACGAGTCACAAGGACTAATGAACTAGAACAAATGATGTACACAACGAGTTACAATGACTAATAAACAAGGACAAATGGTTCACACAAGGAGTCACAAGGACTAATTAACAAGGTAAAATGATTTACATAACGAGTCATAATGAATAATGAACTAGGACAAATGATTCACAAAACGAGTCACAATGACTAATGAACTAGAACAAATGATTCACACAAGGAGTCACATTGACTAATGAACAAGGACAAATGGTTCACACAACGAGTCACAAGGACTAATGAACAAGGGGAAATGATTCACACAATAAGTCACAAGGACTAATGAACAAGAACAAATGGTTCACACAACGATTCACAAAGACTAATAAACAAAAACAAATGGTTCACACAACGAATCACAAGGACTAATGAACTAGAACAAATGATTTACACAACGAGTCGGAAGGACTAATTAACAAGGACAAATGATTCACACAACGAGTCACAAGGACTAATGAACAAAGACAAATGGTTTACAACGAGTCACAAGGACTAATTAACAAGGACAAATGATTTACACAAACGATTCACAATGACAAATGAACTAGAACAAATGATTCACACAAGGAGTCACAATGACTAATGAACAAGGACAAATGGTTCACACAACGAGTCACAAGGACTAATGAACAAGGACAAATGATTCACACAACGAGTCACAAGGACTAATGAACAAGAACAAATGGTTCACAAAACGAGTCACAAGGACTAATGAACTAGAACAAATGGTTCACACAACGAGTCACAAGGGTAATGAACTAGAACAAATGATTTACACAACGAGTCACAATAACTAATAAACAAGGACAAATGGTTTACACAAGGAGTCACAAGGACTAATTGACAAGGTCAAATGATTTACATAACGAGTCATAATGAATAATGAACTAGGACAAATGATTCACAAAACGAGTCACAATGACTAATGAACTAGAACAAATGATTCACACAAGGAGTCACATTGACTAATAAACAAGAACAAATGGAACACACAACGAGTCACAAGGACTAAAGAACTAGAACAAATGATTTACACAACGAGTCAGAAGGACTAATGAACAAGGACAAATGGTTCACACAACGAGTCACAAGGACTAATGAACAAAGACAAATGATTCACACAACGAGTCACAAGGATTAATGAACTAGAACAAATGATGTACACAACGGGTCACAATGACTAATAAATAAGGACAAATGGTTCACACAAGGAGTCACAAGGACTAATTAACAAGGTAAAATGATTTACATAACGAGTCATAATGAATAATGAACTAGGACAAATGATTCACAAAACGAGTCACAATGACTAATGAACTAGAACAAATGATTCACACAAGGAGTCACATTGACTAATGAACAAGGACAAATGGTTCACACAACGAGTCACAAGGACTAATGAACATGGAGAAGTGATTCACCCAATGAGTCACAAGGACTAATGAACAAGGACAAATGGTTCACAACGAGTCACAAGGACTAATTAACAAGGACAAATGATTTACACAACGAGTCACAAGGACTAATGAACAAGAACAAATGGTTCACACAACGAGTCACAAGGACTAATGAACTAGAACAAATGATGTACACAACGAGTCACAATGACTAATAAACAAGGACAAATGGTTCACACAAGGAGTCACAAGGACTAATTAACAAGGTAAAATGATTTACATAACGAGTCATAATGAATAATGAACTAGGACAAATGATTCACAAAACGAGTCACAATGACTAATGAACTAGAACAAATGATTCACACAAGGAGTCACATTGACTAATGAACAAGGACAAATGGTTCACACAACGAGTCACAAGGACTAATGAACAACGGGAAATGATTCACACAATAAGTCACAAGGACTAATGAACAAGAACAAATGGTTCACACAACGAGTCACAAAGACTAATAAACAAAAACAAATGGTTCACACAACGAATCACAAGGACTAATGACCTAGAACAAATGATTTACACAACGAGTCAGAAGGACTAATTAACAAGGACAAATGATTCACACAACGAGTCACAAGGACTAATGAACAAAGACAAATGGTTTACAACGAGTCACAAGGACTAATTAACAAGGACAAATGATTTACACAGCGAGTCACAATGACAAATGAAATAGAACAAATGATTCACACAAGGAGTCACAATGACTAATGAACAAGGACAAATGGTTCACAACGAGTCACAAGGACTAATGAACTAGAACAAATGATGTACACAACGAGTTACAATGACTAATAAACAAGGACAAATGGTTCACACAAGGAGTCACAAGGACTAATTAACAAGGTAAAATGATTTGCATAACGAGTCATAATGAATAATGAACTAGGACAAATGATTCACAAAACGAGTCACAATGACTAATGAACTAGAACAAATGATTCACACAAGGAGTCACATTGACTAATGAACAAGGACAAATGGTTCACACAACGAGTCACAAGGACTAATGAACAAGGGGAAATGATTCACACAATAAGTCACAAGGACTAATGAACAAGAACAAATGGTTCACACAACGATTCACAAAGACTAATAAACAAAAACAAATGGTTCACACAACGAATCACAAGGACTAATGAACTAGAACAAATGATTTACACAACGAGTCAGAAGGACTAATTAACAAGGACAAATGATTCACACAACGAGTCACAAGGACTAATGAACAAAGACAAATGGTTTACAACGAGTCACAAGGACTAATTAACAAGGACAAATGATTTACACAAACGATTCACAATGACAAATGAACTAGAACAAATGATTCACACAAGGAGTCACAATGACTATGAACAAATGAACAAGGACAAATGGTTCACACAACGAGTCACAAGGACTAATGAACAAGGACAAATGATTCACACAACGAGTCACAAGGACTAATGAACAAGAACAAATGGTTCACAAAACGAGTCACAAGGACTAATGAACTAGAACAAATGGTTCACACAACGAGTCACAAGGGTAATGAACTAGAACAAATGATTTACACAACGAGTCACAATAACTAATAAACAAGGACAAATGGTTTACACAAGGAGTCACAAGGACTAATTGCCAAGGTCAAATGATTTACATAACGAGTCATAATGAATAATGAACTAGGACAAATGATTCACAAAATGAGTCACAATGACTAATGAACTAGAACAAATGATTCACACAAGGAGTCACATTGACTAATAAACAAGAACAAATGGAACACACAACGAGTCACAAGGACTAAAGAACTAGAACAAATGATTTACACAACGAGTCAGAAGGACTAATGAACAAGGACAAATGGTTCACACAACGAGTCACAAGGACTAATGAACAAAGACAAATGATTCACACAACGAGTCACAAGGATTAATGAACTAGAACAAATGATGTACACAACGGGTCACAATGACTAATAAATAAGGACAAATGGTTCACACAAGGAGTCACAAGGACTAATTAACAAGGTAAAATGATTTACATAACGAGTCATAATGAATAATGAACTAGGACAAATGATTCACAAAACGAGTCACAATGACTAATGAACTAGAACAAATGATTCACACAAGGAGTCACATTGACTAATGAACAAGGACAAATGGTTCACACAACGAGTCACAAGGACTAATGAACATGGAGAAGTGATTCACCCAATGAGTCACAAGGACTAATGAACAAGGACAAATGGTTCACAACGAGTCACAAGGACTAATTAACAAGGACAAATGATTTACACAACGAGTCACAAGGACTAATGAACAAGAACAAATGGTTCACACAACGAGTCACAAGGACTAATGAACTAGAACAAATGATGTACACAACGAGTCACAATGACTAATAAACAAGGACAAATGGTTCACACAAGGAGTCACAAGGACTAATTAACAAGGTAAAATGATTTACATAACGAGTCATAATGAATAATGAACTAGGACAAATGATTCACAAAACGAGTCACAATGACTAATGAACTAGAACAAATGATTCACACAAGGAGTCACATTGACTAATGAACAAGGACAAATGGTTCACACAACGAGTCACAAGGACTAATGAACAACGGGAAATGATTCACACAATAAGTCAGAAGGACTAATGAACAAGAACAAATGGTTCACACAACGAGTCACAAAGACTAATAAACAAAAACAAATGGTTCACACAACGAATCACAAGGACTAATGACCTAGAACAAATGATTTACACAACGAGTCAGAAGGACTAATTAACAAGGACAAATGATTCACACAACGAGTCACAAGGACTAATGAACAAAGACAAATGGTTTACAACGAGTCACAAGGACTAATTAACAAGGACAAATGATTTACACAGCGAGTCACAATGACAAATGAAATAGAACAAATGATTCACACAAGGAGTCACAATGACTAATGAACAAGGACAAATGGTTCACAACGAGTCACAAGGACTAATGAACTAGAACAAATGATGTACACAACGAGTTACAATGACTAATAAACAAGGACAAATGGTTCACACAAGGAGTCACAAGGACTAATTAACAAGGTAAAATGATTTGCATAACGAGTCATAATGAATAATGAACTAGGACAAATGATTCACAAAACGAGTCACAATGACTAATGAACTAGAACAAATGATTCACACAAGGAGTCACATTGACTAATGAACAAGGACAAATGGTTCACACAACGAGTCACAAGGACTAATGAACATGGAGAAGTGATTCACCCAATGAGTCACAAGGACTAATGAACAAGGACAAATGATTCACAACGAGTCACAAGGACTAATTAACAAGGACAAATGATTTACACAACGAGTCACAAGGACTAATGAACAAGAACAAATGGTTCACACAACGAGTCACAAGGACTAATGAACTAGAACAAATGATGTACACAACGAGTCACAATGACTAATAAACAAGGACAAATGGTTCACACAAGGAGTCACAAGGACTAATTAACAAGGTAAAATGATTTACATAACGAGTCATAATGAATAATGAACTAGGACAAATGATTCACAAAACGAGTCACAATGACTAATGAACTAGAACAAATGATTCACACAAGGAGTCACATTGACTAATGAACAAGGACAAATGGTTCACACAACGAGTCACAAGGACTAATGAACAACGGGAAATGATTCACACAATAAGTCAGAAGGACTAATGAACAAGAACAAATGGTTCACACAACGAGTCACAAAGACTAATAAACAAAAACAAATGGTTCACACAACGAATCACAAGGACTAATGACCTAGAACAAATGATTTACACAACGAGTCAGAAGGACTAATTAACAAGGACAAATGATTCACACAACGAGTCACAAGGACTAATGAACAAAGACAAATGGTTTACAACGAGTCACAAGGACTAATTAACAAGGACAAATGATTTACACAGCGAGTCACAATGACAAATGAAATAGAACAAATGATTCACACAAGGAGTCACAATGACTAATGAACAAGGACAAATGGTTCACAACGAGTCACAAGGACTAATGAACTAGAACAAATGATGTACACAACGAGTTACAATGACTAATAAACAAGGACAAATGGTTCACACAAGGAGTCACAAGGACTAATTAACAAGGTAAAATGATTTGCATAACGAGTCATAATGAATAATGAACTAGGACAAATGATTCACAAAACGAGTCACAATGACTAATGAACTAGAACAAATGATTCACACAAGGAGTCACATTGACTAATGAACAAGGACAAATGGTTCACACAACGAGTCACAAGGACTAATGAACAAGGGGAAATGATTCACACAATAAGTCACAAGGACTAATGAACAAGAACAAATGGTTCACACAACGATTCACAAAGACTAATAAACAAAAACAAATGGTTCACACAACGAATCACAAGGACTAATGAACTAGAACAAATGATTTACACAACGAGTCAGAAGGACTAATTAACAAGGACAAATGATTCACACAACGAGTCACAAGGACTAATGAACAAAGACAAATGGTTTACAACGAGTCACAAGGACTAATTAACAAGGACAAATGATTTACACAGCGATTCACAATGACAAATGAACTAGAACAAATGATTCACACAAGGAGTCACAATGACTAATGAACAAGGACAAATGGTTCACACAACGAGTCACAAGGACTAATGAACAAGGACAAATGATTCACACAACGAGTCACAAGGACTAATGAACAAGAACAAATGGTTCACAAAACGAGTCACAAGGACTAATGAACTAGAACAAATGGTTCACACAACGAGTCACAAGGGTAATGAACTAGAACAAATGATTTACACAACGAGTCACAATAACTAATAAACAAGGACAAATGGTTTACACAAGGAGTCACAAGGACTAATTGCCAAGGTCAAATGATTTACATAACGAGTCATAATGAATAATGAACTAGGACAAATGATTCACAAAATGAGTCACAATGACTAATGAACTAGAACAAATGATTCACACAAGGAGTCACATTGACTAATAAACAAGAACAAATGGAACACACAACGAGTCACAAGGACTAAAGAACTAGAACAAATGATTTACACAACGAGTCCGAAGGACTAATGAACAAGGACAAATGGTTCACACAACGAGTCACAAGGACTAATGAACAAAGACAAATGATTCACACAACGAGTCACAAGGATTAATGAACTAGAACAAATGATGTACACAACGGGTCACAATGACTAATAAATAAGGACAAATGGTTCACACAAGGAGTCACAAGGACTAATTAACAAGGTAAAATGATTTACATAACGAGTCATAATGAATAATGAACTAGGACAAATGATTCACAAAACGAGTCACAATGACTAATGAACTAGAACAAATGATTCACACAAGGAGTCACATTGACTAATGAACAAGGACAAATGGTTCACACAACGAGTCACAAGGACTAATGAACATGGAGAAGTGATTCACCCAATGAGTCACAAGGACTAATGAACAAGGACAAATGGTTCACAACGAGTCACAAGCACTAATTAACAAGGACAAATGATTTACACAACGAGTCACAAGGACTAATGAACAAGAACAAATGGTTCACACAACGAGTCACAAGGACTAATGAACTAGAACAAATGATGTACACAACGAGTCACAATGACTAATAAACAAGGACAAATGGTTCACACAAGGAGTCACAAGGACTAATTAACAAGGTAAAATGATTTACATAACGAGTCATAATGAATAATGAACTAGGACAAATGATTCACAAAACGAGTCACAATGACTAATGAACTAGAACAAATGATTCACACAAGGAGTCACATTGACTAATGAACAAGGACAAATGGTTCACACAACGAGTCACAAGGACTAATGAACAACGGGAAATGATTCACACAATAAGTCAGAAGGACTAATGAACAAGAACAAATGGTTCACACAACGAGTCACAAAGACTAATAAACAAAAACAAATGGTTCACACAACGAATCACAAGGACTAATGACCTAGAACAAATGATTTACACAACGAGTCAGAAGGACTAATTAACAAGGACAAATGATTCACACAACGAGTCACAAGGACTAATGAACAAAGACAAATGGTTTACAACGAGTCACAAGGACTAATTAACAAGGACAAATGATTTACACAGCGAGTCACAATGACAAATGAAATAGAACAAATGATTCACACAAGGAGTCACAATGACTAATGAACAAGGACAAATGGTTCACACAACGAGTCACAAGGACTAATGAACAAGGACAAATGATTCACACAACGAGTCACAAGGACTAATGAACAAGAACAAATGGTTCACACAATGAGTCACAAGGACTAATGAACTAGAACAAATGGTTCACACAACGAGTCACAAGGGTAATGAACTAGAACAAATGATTTACACAACGAGTCACAATAACTAATAAACAAGGACAAATGGATTACACAAGGAGTCACAAGGACTAATTACCAAGGTCAAATGATTTACATAACGAGTCATAATGAATAATGAACTAGGACAAATGATTCACAAAACGAGTCACAATGACTAATGAACTAGAACAAATGATTCACACAAGGAGTCACATTGACTAATAAACAAGAACAAATGGAACACACAACGAGTCACAAGGACTAAAGAACTAGAACAAATGATTTACACAACGAGTCAGAAGGACTAATGAACAAGGACAAATGGTTCACACAACGAGTCACAAGGACTAATGAACAAAGACAAATGATTCACACAACGAGTCACAAGGACTAATGAACAAGAACAAATGGTTCACACAACGAGTCACAAGGACTAATGAAGAAGAACAAATGGTTCACACAACGAGTCACAAGGACTAATGAACTAGAACAAATGATTTACACAACGAATCACAATGACTAATAAACAAGGACAAATGTTTTACACAAGGAGTCATAAGGACTAATTAACAAAGTCAAATGATTTACATAACGAGTCATAATGAATAATGAACTAGGACAAATGAATTTCAAAAGGAGTCACAATGACTAATGAACTAGAACAAATGATTCACACAAGGAGTCACATTGACTAATGAACAAGGACAAATGGTTCACACAACGAGTCACAAAGACTAATGAACAAGGAGAAATGATTCACACAATGAGTCACAAGGACTAATGAACAATAACAAATGGTTCACACAACGAGTCACAAAGACTAATAAACAAGAACAAATGGTTCACACAACGAGTCACAAGGACTAATGAACTAGAACAAATGATTATTACACAACGAGTCACAAGGACTAATTAACAAGGACAAATGATTCACACAACGAGTCACAAGGACTAATGAACAAAGTGATGCGTATACGGAGCGGAAGACTTAATTGTTTTGTTTTTGGGTTGATGTTGTGCAAAAGATAAAGGATATTTGTTTCGATTCCTTGTGAAGAGATCGAAAACAATGGGATATTTGGTATCACTAGACCTATAGTGATAACAATGGGGAATTACTCGAAACGCGTCAAGCAATTCAACTTAAACTGCGGAGCACGTCCTTAGTTCAAGGCAAGACTCGAAATCATCGACTCTTTGAAAAAGATTGAAACAAACAAGTTTCTCTCTCTAAAAGGTTTTTACTTCAACTTGGATGATCTACAAATGAGGAGGCTAGGTCCTTATATAGGACAAAAGCCTTGGCCTCCAAGTAAACATTAAATGCTAGTTTGTAAGTTCTAGGATGATTGAGTGCATAGAACTTACAACTTAGACTCTTTTGTCAAATCTTATTCAAACTATGTTGAAAAATGCAAAAATATAAAATTGGGTTCTTCTCCCTTGGTGCCGCCACATTCGGCCCTCTCCCCTTGTTCCCATATGATTTTTCTTTTGTTCCCACACGGCATCAAGGGGTGTGCGGGTCTCGAGCTTCAACCGCACATAATACCTCTCTTTTACGCAAACCCATCCAATTTTCATGCATAAAAAATGTATTATTTGGGCTTGGTTTTGTTTGGTGCTCTATGTCGAGCACAACTTCTTCCATTGGGTCCATATCCGCGTCATCTCCTCCTTCTTGAAAAGGAATTGCCCTCAATTCCTTGATTCCATCGTCGTCGATGTATGGAGAGATCCCCGACGTTGAAAGTGGCGTGCACTCCATATTCTCCGGGCAACTCGATTTTGTATGCGTTGTCGCCTACCTTTGATATTACCTTGTAGGGACCTTCTGCCCGCGGCATGAGTTTGTTTTTGCGTTTGTTTGGAAAACGCTCCTTCCTTAGGTGTAACCACACGAGGTCTCCTTCGCTGAAAGATCTTGGCTGGTGGGTTTTGTTTGCTTTGTGCTTGTATACTTCATTAATTTTCTCAATTCTTGCCCTGACTTGATCATGCAGCTTGATCATTGATTTCAATTTGGACTCCGCATCCTTGTGCATGATTTCATCCTTGGGTAGGGGAATGAGGTCTAGTGGCAAATATGGGTTTATACCATACACGACCACGAATGGGGAGTGCTTTGTTGCATAAGTTGGGGAGCGGTTGTATGCGAACTCAGCGTGAGCGAGTTTCAAATCCCAATCTTTCTGAGTTTTGCTCACCAGACTTCGCAGCATTGTTCCCAGAGTGCGATTTGTGACCTTCGTTTGTCCGTCCGTCTGAGGATGATGAGAAGTGCTGAACAAAAGCTTGGTCCCCACCCTTCTCCACAACGTTTTCCAGAAGTAGCTTAGGAACTTGGCATCTCGATCGGAGACGATTGTTCTTGGGATCCCGTGGAGTCATAAGACTTCCCGAAAATACAAGTCCGCCACATTGCTGGCGTCGTCGGTCTTGTGACATGTGATAAAATGGGCCATCTTCGAGAATCGGTCGACTACTACCATGATCGCATCTTTGCCTCTCTGTGTTCGCGGTAACGCCACAATGAAATCCATGGATATATCTTCCCAAGGTCGGCACGGGGTAGGCAAAGGTACATACTCCCCAGGTTGGAATTTGCTTTTGGCCATGTGACATGTGATGCATTTTCGTACTATCGCTTGCACGTCTCCTTGTAATTGTGGCCAATAGAAATGTTCCTTGAGGATATCCACAGTTTTGTTTACTCCAAAATGTCCCCCAAGTCCACCTCCGTGGGCTTCTCGAATAAGGAGTTCTCGGATCGGGAGTTTTGGGACACAAAGTCTGTTACCTTTGAAAAGGAAACCATCTTGAGTAATGAATTCATCATGAGTCCCGTTCTTGCAAATCTTGAAGACTTCCCCAAAGTTGGGGTCGTTCTCGTAGGATTCCCTCAATGCCTCGAATCCCAGTAATCGGATATCGAGTACCGTCAATAATGAGTATCGGCGTGAGAGAGCATCGGCCACCACATTACTTTTGCCAGTTTTGCATTTTGAGGAGAAATGGAAGGATTGTAAAAATTCCACCCACTTGGCATGCCTTGAGTTCAACTTTTGTTGCCCATTGATATGTTTTAACGATTCGTGGTCCGAATGCAGGATGAAATGACTTGGTCGGAGATAGTGACTCCAATGTTGTAGTGCCCTTACGATCGCATAGAATTCCTTGTCGTAAGTCGAGTAATTGAGCATGGCCCCGTTCAGTTTCTCAGAGAAGTAAGCGATGGGTCGCTTTCCTTGCACTATCACGGCTCCAATTCCAACACCGCTTGCGTCACATTCGACTTCGAACGGGCGGGTGAAATCCGGGAGTGCCAACAATGGTGCCTCACAAAGCTTTTGGATAATCGTTTCGAATGCCCTTTGAGCAGCTGGAGTCCATACGAAAGTTCCTTTGTTTGTACATTCAGTGATAGGGCTAGCGATGGTGCTAAAATCCCGAATGAACCTCCGAAAGAATGAAGCAAGTCCGTGAAAGGATCGGACTTCCGTGACAGTTTTGGGAATAGGCCACGATTTGATTGCCTCAATCTTGGATTGATCGACGGAAACCCCTTCCTTAGAAACCTTGTATCCAAGAAAGATAACGCTCTCGACTAAGAACGAGCACTTCTCCTTCTTGCCATAGAGTTGTTGCTCCCGAAGTGTGTTGAACACCTTACGAAGATGTTGGAAGTGATCATCCTTGCTCCGACTGTAGATCAAGATGTCGTCCAAGTAAACGACTACGAATCTACCTAGGAAAGGCTTGAGTATTTCGTTCATGAGTCGCATAAAGGTACTTGGAGCGTTTGTCAAGCCGAATGGCATAACCGTCCACTCGTATAATCCATGCTTAGTTTTAAACGCAGTTTTCCACTCGTCCCCTTCTCGCATCCGAATTTGGTGATAACCACTCCTCAAATCAACTTTAGAGAAGATCTCGGCCCCATGCAATTCATCGAGCATATCATCAAGCCTCGGAATTGGAAACCGATACTTGATAGTGATGTTGTTCACGGCTCGACTATCGATGCACATTCGCCACGTTCCACCAGGACAATCAACTATCCCATGGTCAAGCAACTCAGGCAACTACAGGCCACAACCACTCCTACCTGGCCACTGATTAGTCTACTTTGCAGGGTCATAAGTACCAAAGACAAGGCAAATCATCACTGCCACCATGGCCACTGATAGAACACTCATGTGAGCATCAAAAAGTCCTAGGGAGCCAGGCCAAATTCTCATTGCAAAGTATTGAAAAACCCGATCGAAAACAAGTTGCGAGAAAGGGAGATTCCAAAAAGTAACATTGCCATTTTTGGACAAACCAAGGAAAAGCTGTGTGGGAGGCTTCTTTGGCTTAAGTTTCCATAAATCAGAGGGTACTTGGACACCAAGTCAAGACCAAGTAGACCACTCGTCCTCACATAAGCAGGAAAAGCAACAACTACCACAGAAAAGCTTGAAAGGCAACAAAGATGTCACTGTCACCTGACTGTCCTCTGCAAACTCAATTTGTTTTCACTCTAGTTTACATTTATGATCTTTTTGCCGTTGTAATATATTATTTAGACTCTTGTCCTGACTTATGGGACAATCCTGGCCCTTAGATGAACCTTTTATTTCATGTTTAACCTAAAAGCAAGGCCTATATAAGGACCCTTGCATCAGTCTGTTAGAGGCAGCTGATTTTATGAATGAAACCTGAGTTTTTACTCTCAATTCAAATCTCTTAAATCTTATGTTAGAAACATAGGGTAGAGTCAGGCTTATTAATACTCTGTGCTTGCTGTGAGTATTGAATAAGGACCTGGTAATAGGGTGAGAACAGTCCTGTGCTTGCTGTGGATTGTTTGAGCTTTATTGTCTGTTTCAACTCGAGTATTCTTGTGTTAAGCTGTGGTTTCTTGAGTTAAACAACCTAAATTGTTAAGTTAACTTCCTGTGCTTGCTGTGGAAGGTAGTTAAACAATTATATCTCAAATTTACCTCCTTTATTCCATTCTTACACCCACACTGTCAAACTACTCCTTTCCCTGTCAGTTCAGGTTTAGTAATTTATTTAAATTACTTCTGAGTCTCCTAAAATCCTATAATCTCAGCAGAATTTAGCTAAGGTCTCAAGGTTAATTACTGCAAATTTTCATGAATTTAGGAGTCCTTTAGAGTGCTCAAACCAAATTTAGAAGTTAGTCCTATTCCTGCAATTTCACAAATTGTCAAAATATTGTAAGGGGTGGGTGTTTACACATCAGAGTCACAAGGACTAATGAACAAGGACAAATGATTCACACAACGAGTCACAAGGACTAATGAACAAGAACAAATGGTTCACACAACGAGTCACAAGGACTAATGAACAAGAACAAATGGTTCACACAACGAGTCACAAGGGCTAATGAACTAGAACAAATGATTTACACAACGAGTCACAATGACTAATAAACAAGGACAAATGGTTTACACAAGGAGTCACAAGGACTAATTAACAAGGTCAAATGATTTACATAACGAGTCATAATGAATATGTTGGGAAATGTGTCCTCAACAATAGTGCGATCACATGATTTAAATATCATTATTAAATCTCATTTTAAGAATACACGTGGGATGTAATATTTTACAGTCAACTGGTCCACACATATCGGTAATGATTGGCCGACTAGAGTTTGACATTCTTGTCGTGCGGACGGTGGTGATCGATTGATCCCCTTAGGTCATACCTATAGGGAAATACTCTTAATTGATTATTTAATTAATCGTATACCGATCGAGTTAATTAAATTGCTTAAAATTGACGGATAATTTTGTGAGTATAATTTACGTATCTCATTGTAAATATGATTAAATGAGACACGGTCTAAGTAATCGAATTGTTTTATTACTTAGATGAAATTATTGTTTACGAAAACAATTGAAATGGAATGAATAAATTATTATAAATACAGAATGTTGTAGTTTATAATTTGGAAACATTTTTGGTACAAGTAATTACGAATTACTAGTCGATTTTGTAAATGACATATTTTATGAGTATGTTGATTTTTAATATGTTAAAAATACATTACAAATTCACATGTCAAGTAACATGTCACATATGTCACACTTGACAAATGACAAATAAAATGGACCTTCCATTTTATCTTGTATAAACCGAAAATTAGGAGTATTAGTGGAATAATTATGTTGATTATTTTAATAAGAGAAAACATAATTATTAAAGTCTAATCTCTAGCCATGCCCACCTATGCTTTTGAGAAGAGCAAAAACAAAAAGGTATTGGGCATCCTACCCAAGCCAATTTTCGGCCAACCATACAAGAAAAGAAAAAGAGCTTTTTCTTTTCAATTCATTCATTCATCATTTTTACATATAACATTTTCTAGTGTAAGAAAGTGGAGAATCTCTACAATATATGAATTTTCTAGAGAAATAAAATCTCACATATACTCCCTCTTGACCGAGTGATTCAAGAGCCAAAAATACAATTTATTTTGTATCAATTTTATAGCAAAAACTAATATTATTACTAGATCTAAATAATATTGGTTATTAAGATGTATTCCTTGGGTATATGCTTTTGGGAGGGATTCTACATTTGAATCCTTGTTCTTCCATTTGTAGAGCTCAAGAACAAGAGAGAAGGAGATCTCTTTTGTGCCCATATAAACCGAAATACCCATTGTAAGAATATGATTTCTTCTCTATTTTGTTTATTTGTTTGCATGCATAAAATCCACATTTAATTTTATGACAAATTAATTTCGACATATATGAGTATGTTAGTATGTATATGAATCTACATTTCCTTCAATCGGTATCAAGAGCCACGGTTGTTTGCATGGAAATCGGTTAAAAGTTTTTCCGAGTTATAAGAATAACAAATAAAACTTGTAAATTTTGTGTTATTATGATATATCACGAAATTAATCCATGCATGTTAAAATTTATGGTCCTAAAATGTTTTAGGATATTTTGGTTAATTTTTCGGATTTTTATTGTTCATATTTTACAATAATGGCATTTAAATATGATTTTATGAGTAAAAATGTCATTTTTGGTCTAAAATTAGCTATACTTCGAATTTTAAGTTGATTTTTGGATATGTTGTCACATATATTATTTTGAGATAACCTGTAAATTTTCATAATTTTTGGACTTGTTATGCTCAAAAAATGAATTTTTCATTATTAAATTCGGATTTAAGTGAAAAATAGGTTAATATGAGTTAAATTTCGAATATGGTCATAGAAAATTAATATGTTGTCACATGCAATTTTACAAGATGTGTGTAAAATAATTGGCTATAAAGAAGTCTTTTTGCATGATTTATGGATTTTTGAAGAAAAATAGCATAAATAGTGACATTATTAGTGAAAAATTAATAAAACATAATCTATGACTTAGGAAAAACGTCTAATGTTGTTTTTTATTATCTTTTTCAGATCTAAAATTGAAAAGTTAATGAAAATAATTTTTCCATGTTTTTATGATTATTTTATTAAAAATCGATAAACCGCAACATTGTTTTTCCGGAAAAATTTCGAAATTTTTAACCTAAGATTTTAAACATTATGAGTGTCATGGAATTATTCCAGAATGTTCATGAGTTTAAATTTCAAATTTTCAATTTATTTGAAATTTTGTGATTTATTTGAAGTTTAATAACTTATTTTTGTTATTTTTAGTCCATTTATGAACAATTTTATAAAATATGGGTTAACTATGGTCAAATTATTAGTGAAGACTAAATTTTGAGTCCTAAGAGGTTAGGGTAATTAACTTATGCATAAATATGAGTTTATGTATTTTTGTGATTATAAAATGTTGAAATCACGCAAATCCGTAAAAACCGAGTAATATACGATATTGGCTAATTAAAGGCGATTTAGCATAAAATTGAGCATGTTCATACATATTATAATGCTGCATTTTCTTCATGATTGTCATAATTTTAATTTATGTAATTTTGAATTATGTAATTTTACTTAGGATAGATAATAAATTGACATGACCTCTCGCTAAAACAATTAATTGAGACATAGCCTTACCAAATAGTAGAAACCATGAAAACCTATTTCGCGAGGGAGTGCACTCGGCTACCCCGGGGTACAAACCTTGTTACGTAGGGGAAGTGGGTGATAAATGTCTATCCACCGAATTCATGTTGATGAGGGTTTCATCGGCTACCCCGTGCCTAAGTTAATGTGGGTTTGGATAATGGACACATTTATTCGAAATTTGGATTGAACTCAACAAAAGTTATTGATAAGGGTTTCATCGGCTACCCCGTGCCCTTGTTGATGTGTTTTGGGCTATAGATAAACATTAAAGTAATTTTATCGACCAAGAGTTCTAAAAGTAGAATCGATTAAAAGGTTAATCCACCGAGTTATATTGATAAGGGTTTCATCGGCTACCCCGTGCCCAAGTTAATATGAATTTGGGTCTTGGAATCATTTATCATAGTTGGGTAGAGGTCACTATGTAAATGCTTTACTTGTTGTTTACAAGTATTAATAAAACGATAAATGTTAAGTTTTCTACTATTCCGTTGTTATATTGTTCTATTTCTTTACCACAATTCATATACGATATCATTTCGATTTTTTGATTCAAATCTCCATTAAAACATCGTAAATAAAGACAAATATGAATTTGCTTCTAAAACCTCAAATGAACCATTGCTAAGGATCTCTGTAAAGAGTATAGATTAAAGTTATTCATTATCAAACAAGTTTTTGATTCTTGACTAACATATCTACTTACAATGTATTGTTTCACATATGCTTAATTAAATTAAGTACCTTGAAGCGATAAATTGTTTTGGTGATTAGATTTTCAGAATTCGTAATTGACCAAAATAACGCAACCACTTCAATGAAAGTTTTAAGACTAAAACGAACAAATGAAGAGTAATCTTCATGAATTCAATTTTGCTTCTCAAAGCAAAGACTCATTGAAATGAGTAGGAGCATTCTCTTAAACCGTTAAGATGAGGACGAGGTTCAAGAAGTAAAGATTATAATGGAATTGATACAAGGTAATGTTGAAAGTAAAGTCATTGAGGAATGACGATACTAAACCTATCAATCCCGACCAATAAAGTTTCCATTGTCTTAAATGTTGGACACAAGAAAGGAAACTACCCCAAATTATTGAAGAATCAACAAATTAGTTGTGGGACATCTAATAGGATCTTCTTCTTTAAATGTTTATATGATTGGCATAAATTTTGCTAGTACCACTTCGTCAATATTAGAAACCGGTGGTGGTTTACATCGTTGTACTTGATACATAGAATGATTAGAATATGACGACTAGCATCAATGATGTCGAGAGATAGAGTCATTGTGTACTCAATCTAGTTTTCGGGTTTGGAGGTGTACTTAATTGTGACTATTAAGTACATAAACTCTAAATAAGAATACAAACTTGTCAAAGATACAAAGAGGTTTCACTTTTGTGACCCTATACACCATGATTTGATGTATGGCTAGCCCATCATCAAGGTGATTATATTCTAAACCAAACTAGAATAATATATCATGAAGATGATGCAAGACTCAAATTGGTAACCCAAGATTAAACCTTAAAAATTTTGGAATGATGAACGCAAAGAGTTATCGAGTACTCTTGAAACCATTAGATTGTTAATGGTATATGCGTATCTTGTATTCAAAGCAAGATGTCTCGTGCCTTTTGGTTGAAAAGGAGATCGAGGTTGTAAATCATTGATCCATAATAGGTTGATCATTCTCTTTTACCAACGATTTAAGTTGACCCTAATGTGTTAACTTAATAAGGTAAATAGAAAATCTTTAAAGAAGTTTAAAGAGTTAAAGAAATGACGATTTAGTCGTGATGGGATTATCAAAGTGAAGACTTTGATATAAGCCAATGGAAATGTGATCTAATATCACAAGTTAATCTCTCTTAGCACGCATTATGAAATAATGTGTGATTGGATAAGAATTCAAACGCTATTCGATAAGGTTTGGACTTCGATCAAGTTACTTTGAGTTACTTGATCCTTTTGGGGATTTTATCATTTTGTCTAAATTATTTTTCCACTAAATCGAATCATATGAGATATGAAATGGTAAGGGTACCATGTTTGTAAGTTTTCACAAGAAACAAATGCTCATTTTTCCCTCTTCAATTATCACGAGTACGACGGGTTTGCGGCTCATGAAGCTGTCTTTCTAAAATACAAGTTTATTTTTAGAAGACAGAGTGGGAGAAATTATTCAAGAGCCACAAAGAATGCCACAAAGAATATTATGTCGCAAGAAACTGGTCTTTCTTGGCTACATGAGACGTTTTGTGTAAGACGTTGTTTCTTCAAAACCTAGGAGGTTAAATTCGTCACTTGTTAAAAATGATGAATTCATGCTACTTTTAAGAAAGTAAAGAGCTTATAACTTACAAAAGAAATTGTTTGATTCAAGTTGATTACTTCGAGAAAGTAATGAACATATGACTTACATAAGAGTGTTTAAAGTCACAACTCAATACAAGGCTTAGAGCCATGAAAATCCGAAACAAAAGGCTTGATTAGTGACAAAGGGTTTTGCACTAATAAAGAGATATTTCAAAGCAAGATTGGTTGCAAAGGGTTTTGCACTAATTAAAATTCTTAAGTCTATTTGGATCTTCTTAAGGATTGTGTTTCATTATGAGGTTATGAAATACGTAGCAAGTGAATCTAAAACCCGCTTCTTCAAAAGAAGGAATGTATTCAATACATGTCTTGAGTTTTGTAGATTCTTGCAATCCTAAGATTATGTGAAACTTAAGAGAGAATCTTAAGTAGGACATCAATGAGTTGGAATCAATGATTTGATCATGTTATAAAACGTTTCTCGATAAGTCGAGAAGTTGTGTTTATACATGGAGTTTAGTGGGAGTTACGGAAGTTTTAATTAGTCCGATATGTGGATGACATATTGATCATTGAGAATGATTTAAGACTTTTGGAGTATTATAATACATCTTGAATATCCGGATTTATGAAGATAAATCCATATGATTTTAGTGTCAATAAGAAGTCTTATGTTGATAAGATTCATGACTAGTTCAATTAAATTGAACATATTTGATTGATTCCATTTGCTTCCGCTGCCGGATCAATTAAAAAGAAATGATGTATAACACTTCATATGCTTTGAGTATGATGAATTGTTTTCAAAATCGAATTTAAGTAATCTTTACCAAGCAAGCTATAAAGATTACCCTTAAGTGCTTGCAGAAGCATTAAGGAAGTAAAGCAAAGTGTTTATGATGCAATTTTGTGTAAGGGTGTTACACAAGTGACAATTGACAATTGAGATTGCGCATGGTTTCCGACAAAACCATAATCAAAACACATTAGGATGGTTAAGATACCATTGTGGCAATGTTAATTAAGAAGTAGATTTTCTAGAATCGTTCTAGGCAATAAAGAACAATGAGAGATATTTATAACGGAAATTGAGTACACTTGCAATCATGAGATGTGTAAGAAGGATGAGTCCCGCACACTATGAAAACAGTGGGAGCTATTCTAAGGCTAGAGGGACTATGTCTTGATTGGATCTTGACACGTACTCAGAAAGTTTTGTAATGCAAATGTATACATTACAAAGGAAAACGAGTATGTAGTGAGGTTGAGTAAGGTACAAGAAATTGATAAAACCTACTAACCAAAGCCTTCTCAAAGGCTAAACATGATGAGTCATGTCATTTCAATTGAATTGAAATGAACAACTATGTACAAGATCAAATTAGATTATAGAACATGAAATAGTAATCAGGCATTGACTATTCATGTGTGATAATCGCATTTGTCGTTCGAGTTTTATTTTAAAACTCTTTTATTATACTTTGTTACATCCAAACGGGTTGTATAGACAATTGAACCCCGTTAAAGTGAACACGGATTAGCATAGTATTCGCCCATAGTCACTTGTATGAGGTGACATCTCGAAGTGACTAGAGTGTGGTGCGATTGATGGCAAGTTCAAGTGCCATACAGTCATGTGAGATGACTAGTCGATCACATAGGCAGATGTTAGGAACACCTTGTCGGGCCTTATGACCGCTTATAGAGTTCTGGCAAATTTATATAGCCTGGTCGTGGCGAGAGCTACTATAGTATTCTAATGAGTCGATTCTTTTGACTAAAGACTATTCACCTAAGATGGCACAGTTTCAGATTAACTTTGATTTGTGTTACTACGACCTTCGTAAATGGGGTCAAATGGGCATATTTTGGGTTATGATGGCTGTGGCTAGTCGAAGGGAATGAGTGCGATAGGAATTGTCCATCCCCTTGTCAGGGTTAAAACAATATCTCGGGGCCACTCGAGGAGTAATGAATCGAAATGCGTGGCCACGCTCGGAAGGAATCCGAGTGGATAAATCCGGTCAAAACAGTTATTCTCCGGATCGAGGAAACCACTCTCGATATGATCACTTGCAAGTACGACCGAAAGACACCTTGCATTGAGTGGGAGATAGTAATAGGACAAGAGAATTGGTGACGCACACTTGTCGAGGACAAGTGGGAGATTGTTGGGAAATGTGTCCTCAACAATAGTGCAATCACATGATTTAAATATCATTATTAAATCTCATTTTAAGAATACACGTGGGATGTAATATTTTACGAGTCAATGGTCCACACATATCGGTAATGATTGGTGACTAGAGTTTGACATTCGTCGTGCGGCGGTGGTGATCGTTGATCCCCTTAGGTCATACCTATAGGGAAATACTCTTAATTGATTATTTAATTAATCGTATACCGATACGAGTTAATTAGATTGCTTAAAATTGACGGATAATTTTGTGAGTATAATTTACGTATCTCATTGTAAATATGATTAAATGAGACACGGTCTAAGTAATCGAATTGTTTTATTACTTAGATGAAATTATTGTTTACTGAAACAATTGAAACGGAATGAATAAATTATTATAAATACAGAATGTTGTAGTTTATAATTTGGAAACATTTTTGGTACAAGTAATTACGAATTACTAGTCGATTTTGTAAATGACATATTTTATGAGTATGTTGATTTTTAATATGTTAAAAATACATTACAAATTCACATGTCAAGTAACATGTCACATATGTCACACTTGACAAATGACAAATAAAATGGACCTTCCATTTTATCTTGTATAAACCGAAAATTAGGAGTATTAGTGGAATAATTATGTTGATTATTTTAATAAGAGAAAACATAATTATTAAAGTCTAATCTCTAGCCATGCCCACCTATGCTTTTGAGAAGAGCAAAAAACAAAAGTATTGGGCATCCTACCCAAGCCAATTTTCGGCCAACCATACAAGAAAAGAAAAAGAGCTTTTTCTTTTCAATTCATTCATTCATCATTTTTACATATAACATTTTCTAGTGTAAGAAAGTGGAGAATCTCTACAATATATGAATTTTCTAGAGAAATAAAATCTCACATATACTCCCTCTTGACCGAGTGATTCAAGAGCCAAAAATACAATTTATTTTGTATCAATTTTATAGCAAAAACTAATATTATTACTAGATCTAAATAATATTGGTTATTAAGATGTATTCCTTGGGTATATGCTTTTGGGAGAGATTCTACATTTGAATCCTTGTTCTTCCATTTGGAGAGCTCAAGAACAAAAGAGAAGGAGATCTCTTTTGTGCCCATATAAACCGAAATACCCATTGTAAGAATATGATTTCTTCTCTATTTTGTTTATTTGTTTGCATGCATAAAATCCACATTTAATTTTATGACAAATTAATTTCGACATATATGAGTATGTTAGTATGTATATGAATCTACATTTCCTTCAGAATAATGAACTAGGACAAATGATTCACAAAACGAGTCACAATGACTAATGAACTAGAACAAATGATTCACACAAGGAGTCACATTGACTAATAAACAAGAACAAATGGAACACACAACGAGTCACAAGGACTAAAGAACTAGAACAAATGATTTACACAACGAGTCAGAAGGACTAATGAACAAGGACAAATGGTTTACACAACGAGTCACAAGGACTAATGAACAAAGACAAATGATTCACACAACGAGTCACAAGGACTAATGAACAAGAACAAATGGTTCACACAACGAGTCACAAGGACTAATGAAGAAGAACAAATGGTTCATACAACGAGTCACAAGGACTAATGAAGTAGAACAAATGATTTACACAACGAGTCAGAAGCACACAACGAGTCACAAGGACTAATGAACAAAGACAAATGGTTTACAACGAGTCACAAGGACTAATTAACAAGGACAAATGATTTACACAACGATTCACAAGGACTAATGAACAAGAACAAATTGTTCACACAACGAGTCACAAGGACTAATGAACTAGAACAAATGATGTACACAACGAGTCACAATGACTAATAAACAAGGACAAATGGTTCACACAAGGAGTCACAAGGACTAATTAACAAGGTCAAATGATTTACATAACGAGTCATAATGAATAATGAACTAGGACAAATGATTCACAAAACGAGTCACAATGACTAATGAACTAGAACAAATGATTCACACAAGGAGTCACAATGACTAAAGAACATGAACAAATGGTTCACACAACGAGTCACAAGGACTAATGAACAAGAACAAATGGTTCACACAACGAGTCACAACTCACAAGGACTAATGAACTAGAACAAATGATTTACACAACGAGTCAGAAGGACTAATTAACAAGGACAAATGATTCACACAACGAGTCACAAGGACTAATGAACAAAGACAAATGGTTTACAATGAGTCACAAGGACTAATTTACAAGGACAAATGATTTACATAACGAGTCACAAGGACTAATGAACAAGAACAAATGGTTCACACAACGAGTCACAAGGATTAATGAACTAGAACAAATGATGTACACAACGAGTCACAATGACTAATAAACAAGGACAAATGGTTCACACAAGGAGTCACAAGGACTAATTAACAAGGTAAAATGATTTACATAACGAGTCATAATAAATAATGAACTAGGACAAATGATTCACAAAACGAGTCGCAATGACTAATGAACTAGAACAAATGATTCACACAAGGAGTCACAATGACTAATGAACAAGGACAAATGGTTCACACAACGAGTCACAAGGACTAATGAACAAGGACAAATGATTCACACAACGAGTCACAAGGACTAATGAACAAGAACAAATGGTTCACACAACGAGTCACAAGGACTAATGAACAAGAACAAATGGTTCACACAACGAGTCACAAGGGCTAATGAACTAGAACAAATGATTTACACAACGAGTCACAATGACTAATAAACAAGGACAAATGGTTTACGCAAGGAGTCACAAGGACTAATTAACAAGGTCAAATGATTTACATAACGAGTCACAAGGACTAATTAACAAGGACAAATGATTTACACAACGAGTCACAATGACAAATGAACTAGAACAAATGATTCACACAAGGAGTCACAATGACTAATGAACAAGGACAAATGGTTCACACAACGAGTCACAAGGACTAATGAACAAGGACAAATGATTCACACAACGAGTCACAAGGAATAATGAACAAGAACAAATGGTTCACACAACGAGTCACAAAGACTAATGAACAAGAACAAATGGTTCACACAACGAGTCACAAGGACTAATGAACTAGAACAAATGATTTACACAACGAGTCACAATGACTATTAAACAAGGACAAATGGTTTACACAAGGATTCACAAGGACTAATTAACAAGGTCAAATGATTTACATAACGAGTCATAATGAATAATGAACTAGGACAAATGATTCACAAAACGAGTCACAATGACTAATGAATTAGAACAAATGATTCACACAAGGAGTCACAATGACTAATGAACAAGGACAAATGGTTCACACAACGAGTCACAAGGACTAATAAACAAGGAGAAATGATTCACACAATGAGTCACAAGGACTAATGAACAAGAACAAATGGTTCACACAACGAGTCACAAAGACTAATAAACAAGAACAAATGGTTCACACAACGAGTCACAAGGACTAATGAACTAGAACAAATGATTTACACAACGAGTTAGAAGGACTAATTAACAAGGACAAATGATTCACACAACGAGTCACAATGACTAATGAACAAAGACAAATGATTTACAACGAGTCACAAGGACTAATTAACAAGGACAAATGATTTACACAGCGAGTCACAATGGCAAATGAACTAGAACAAATGATTCACACAAGGAGTCACAATGACTAATGAACAAGGACAAATGGTTCACACAACGAGTCACAAGGACTAATGAACAAGGACAAATCATTCACACAACCAGTCACAAGGACTAATGAACAAGAACAAATGGTTCACACAACGAGTCACAAGGACTAATGAACAAGAACAAATGGTTCACACAACGAGTCACAAGGACTAATGAACAAGAACAAATTGTTCACACAACGAGTCACAAGGGCTAATGAACTAGAACAAATGATTTACACAACGAGTCACAATGACTAATAAACAAGGAAAAATGGTTTACACAAGGAGTCACAAGGACTAATTAACAAGGTCAAATGATTTACATAACGAGTCATAATGAATAGTGAACTAGGACAAATGATTCACAAAACGAGTCACAATGACTAATGAACTAGAACAAATGATTCACACAAGGAGTCACATTGACTAATAAAAAAGAACAAATGGAACACACAACGAGTCACAAGGACTAAAGAACTAGAACAAATGATTTACACAACGAGTCAGAAGGACTAATGAACAAGGACAAATGGTTCACACAACGAGTCACAAGGACTAATGAACAACGACAAATGATTCACACAACGAGTCACAAGGACTAATGAACAAGAACAAATGGTTCACACAACGAGTCACAAGGACTAATGAAGAAGAACAAATGGTTCACACAACGAGTCACAAGGACTAATGAAGTAGAACAAATGATTTACACAACGAGTCAGAAGCACACAACGAGTCACAAGGACTAATGAACAAAGACAAATGGTTTACAACGAGTCACAAGGACTAATTAACAAGGACAAATGATTTACATAACGATTCACAAGGACTAATGAACAAGAACAAATTGTTCACACAACGAGTCACAAGGACTAATGAACTAGAACAAATGATGTACACAACGAGTCACAATGACTAATAAACAAGGACAAATGGTTCACACAAGGAGTCACAAGGACTAATTAACAAGGTCAAATGATTTACATAACGAGTCATAATGAATAATGAACAAGGACAAATGATTCACAAAACGAGTCACAATGACTAATGAACTAGAACAAATGATTCACACAAGGAGTCACAATGACTAAAGAACATGAACAAATGGTTCACACAACGAGTCACAAGGACTAATGAACAAGAACAAATGGTTCACACAACGAGTCACAAGGACTAATGAACTAGAACAAATGATTTACACAACAAGTCAGAAGGACTAATTAACAAGGACAAATGATTCACACAACGAGTCACAAGGACTAATGAACAAAGACAAATGGTTTACAACGAGTCACAAGGACTAATTTACAAGGACAAATGATTTACACAACGATTCACAAGGACTAATGAACAAGAACAAATGGTTCACACAACGAGTCACAATGACTAATGAACTAGAACAAATGATGTACACAACAAGTCACAATGACTAATAAACAAGGACAAATGGTTTACACAAGGAGTCACAAGGACTAATTAACAAGGTCAAATGATTTACATAACGAGTCATAATGAATAATGAACTAGGAGAAATGATTCACAAAACGAGTCACAATGACTAATGAACTAGAACAAATGATTCACACAAGGAGTCACATTGACTAATAAACAAGAACAAATGGTTCACACAACGAGTCACAAGGACTAAAGAACTAGAACAGATGATTTACACAACGAGTCAGAAGGACTAATTAACAAGGACTAATGATTCACACAACGAGTCAAAAGGACTAATGAACAAAGACAAATGGTTTACAACGAGTCACAAGGACTAATTAAGAAGGACAAATTATTTACACAACGAGTCACAATGACAAATGAACTAGGACAAATGATTCACAAAACGAGTCACAATGACTAATGAACTAGAACAAATGATACACACAAGGAGTCACATTGACTAATGAACAAGGACAAATGGTTCACACAACGAGTCACAAGGACTAATGAACAAGGAGAAATGATTCACACAATGAGTCAAAAGGACTAATGAACAATAACGAATGGTTCACACAACGAGTCACAAAGACTAATAAACAAGAACAAATGGTTCACACAACGAGTCACAAGGACTAATGAACTAGAACAAATGATTATTACACAACGAGTCACAAGGACTAATTAACAAGGACAAATGATTCACACAACGAGTCACAAGGACTAATGAACAAAGACAAACGGTTTACAACGAGTCACAAGGACTAATTAACAAGGACAAATGATTTACACAACGAGTCACAATGACAAATGAACTAGAACAAATGATTCACACAAGGAGTCACAATGACTAATGAAAAGGGACAAATGGTTCACACAACGAGTCACAAGGACTAATGAACAAGGACAAATGATTCACACAACGAGTCACAAGGACTAATGAACAAGAACAAATGGTTCACACAACGAGTCACAAGGAGTAATGAACAAGGACAAATGGTTCACACAACGAGTCACATGGACTAATGAACTAGAACAAATGATTATTACACAACGAGTCACAAGGACTAATTAACAAGGACAAATGATTCACACAACGAGTCACAAGGACTAATGAACAAAGACAAATGGTTTACAACGAGTCACAAGGACTAATTAACAAGGACAAATGATTTACACAACGAGTCACAATGACAAATGAACTAGAACAAATGATTCACACAAGGAGTCACAATGACTAATGAACAAGGACAAATGGTTCACACAAGGAGTCACAAGGACTAATGAACAAGGAGAAGTGATTCACCCAATGAGTCACAAGGACTAATGAACAAGGACAAATGGTTCACAACGAGTCACAAGGACTAATTAACAAGGACAAATGATTTACACAACGAGTCACAAGGACTAATGAACAAGAACAAATGGTTCACACAACGAGTCACAAGGACTAATGAACTAGAACAAATGATGTACACAACGAGTCAGAAGGACTAATTAACAAGAACAAATGGTTCACACAAGGAGTCACAAGGACTAATTAACAAGGTAAAATGATTTACATAACGAGTCATAATGAATAATGAACTAGGACAAATGATTCACAAAACGAGTCACAATGACTAATGAACTAGAACAAATGATTCACACAAGGAGTCACATTGACTAATGAACAAGGACAAATGGTTCACACAACGTGTCACAAGGACTAATGAACAAGGGGAAATGATTCACACAATAAGTCACAAGGACTAATGAACAAGAACAAATGGTTCACACAACGAGTCACAAAGACTAATAAACAAGAACAAATGGTTCACACAACGAGTCACAAGGACTAATGAACAAGAACAAATGGTTCACACAACGAGTCACAAGGGCTAATGAACTAGAACAAATGATTTACACAACGAGTCACAATGACTAAATAACAAGGAAAAATGGTTTACACAAGGAGTCACAAGGACTAATTAACAAGGTCAAATGATTTACATAACGAGTCATAATGAATAGTGAACTAGGACAAATGATTCACAAAACGAGTCACAATGACTAATGAACTAGAACAAATGATTCACACAAGGAGTCACATTGACTAATAAAAAAGAACAAATGGAACAAACAACGAGTCACAAGGACTAAAGAACTAGAACAAATGATTTACACAACGAGTCAGAAGGACTAATGAACAAGGACAAATGGTTCACACAACGAGTCACAAGGACTAATGAACAACGACAAATGATTCACACAACGAGTCACAAGGACTAATGAACAAGAACAAATGGTTCACACAACGAGTCACAAGGACTAATGAAGAAGAACAAATGGTTCACACAACGAGTCACAAGGACTAATGAAGTAGAACAAATGATTTACACAACGAGTCAGAAGCACACAACGAGTCACAAGGACTAATGAACAAAGACAAATGGTTTACAACGAGTCACAAGGACTAATTAACAAGGACAAATGATTTACATAACGATTCACAAGGACTAATGAACAAGAACAAATTGTTCACACAACGAGTCACAAGGACTAATGAACTAGAACAAATGATGTACACAACGAGTCACAATGACTAATAAACAAGGACAAATGGTTCACACAAGGAGTCACAAGGACTAATTAACAAGGTCAAATGATTTACATAACGAGTCATAATGAATAATGAACTAGGACAAATGATTCACAAAACGAGTCACAATGACTAATGAACTAGAACAAATGATTCACACAAGGAGTCACAATGACTAAAGAACATGAACAAATGGTTCACACAACGAGTCACAAGGACTAATGAACAAGAACAAATGGTTCACACAACGAGTCACAAGGACTAATTAAGAAGGACAAATTATTTACACAACGAGTCACAATGACAAATGAACTAGGACAAATGATTCACAAAACGAGTCACAATGACTAATGAACTAGAACAAATGATACACACAAGGAGTCACATTGACTAATGAACAAGGACAAATGGTTCACACAACGAGTCACAAGGACTAATGAACAAGGAGAAATGATTCACACAATGAGTCAAAAGGACTAATGAACAATAACGAATGGTTCACACAACGAGTCACAAAGACTAATAAACAAGAACAAATGGTTCACACAACGAGTCACAAGGACTAATGAACTAGAACAAATGATTATTACACAACGAGTCACAAGGACTAATTAACAAGGACAAATGATTCACACAACGAGTCACAAGGACTAATGAACAAAGACAAACGGTTTACAACGAGTCACAAGGACTAATTAACAAGGACAAATGATTTACACAACGAGTCACAATGACAAATGAACTAGAACAAATGATTCACACAAGGAGTCACAATGACTAATGAAAAGGGACAAATGGTTCACACAACGAGTCACAAGGACTAATGAACAAGGACAAATGATTCACACAACGAGTCACAAGGACTAATGAACAAGAACAAATGGTTCACACAACGAGTCACAAGGAGTAATGAACAAGGACAAATAGTTCACACAACGAGTCACATGGACTAATGAACTAGAACAAATGATTATTACACAACGAGTCACAAGGACTAATTAACAAGGACAAATGATTCACACAACGAGTCACAAGGACTAATGAACAAAGACAAATGGTTTACAACGAGTCACAAGGACTAATTAACAAGGACAAATGATTTACACAACGAGTCACAATGACAAATGAACTAGAACAAATGATTCACACAAGGAGTCACAATGACTAATGAACAAGGACAAATGGTTCACACAACGAGTCACAAGGACTAATGAACAAGGACAAATGATTCACACAACGAGTCACTAGGACTAATGAACAAGAACAAATGGTTCACACAACGAGTCACAAGGACTAATGAACAAGAACAAATGGTTCACACAACGAGTCACAAGGACTAATGAACTAGAACAAATGATTTACACAACGAGTCACAATGACTAATAAACAAGGACAAATGGTTTACACAGGGAGTCACAAGGACTAATTAACAAGGTCAAATGATTTACATAATGAGTCATAATGACAAATGAACTAGAACAAATCATTCACACAAGGAGTCACAAGGACTAATGAACAAGGAGAAGTGATTCATCTAATGAGTCACAAGGACTAATGAACAAGGACAAATGGTTCACAACAAGTCACAAGGACTAATTAACAAGGACAAATGATTTACACAACGAGTCACAAGGACTAATTAACAAGAACAAATGGTTCACACAACGACTCACAAGGACTAATGAACTAGAACAAATGATTTACACAACGAGTCACAATGACTAATAAACAAGGACAAATGGTTTACAACGAGTCACAAGGACTAATTAACAAGGACAAATGATTTACACATTGAGTCACAATGACAAATGAACTAGAACAAATGATTCACACAAGGAGTCACAAGGACTAATGAACAAGGAGAAGTGATTCACCCAATGAGTCACAAGGACTAATGTACAAGGACAAATGGTTCACAACGAGTCACAAGGACTAATTAACAAGGACAAATGATTTACACAACGAGTCACAAGGACTAATGAACAAGAACAAATGGTTCACACAACGAGTCACAAGGACTAATGAACTAGAACAAATGATGTACACAACGAGTCAGAAGGACTAATTAACAAGAACAAATGGTTCACACAAGGACTCACAAGGACTAATTAACAAGGTAAAATGATTTACATAACGAGTCATAATGAATAATGAACTAGGACAAATGATTCACAAAACGAGTCACAATGACTAATGAACTAGAACAAATGATTCACACAAGGAGTCACATTGACTAATAAAAAAGAACAAATGGAACACACAACGAGTCACAAGGACTAAAGAACTAGAACAAATGATTTACACAACGAGTCAGAAGGACTAATGAACAAGGACAAATGGTTCACACAACGAGTCACAAGGACTAATGAACAACGACAAATGATTCACACAACGAGTCACAAGGACTAATGAACAAGAACAAATGGTTCACACAACGAGTCACAAGGACTAATGAAGAAGAACAAATGGTTCACACAACGAGTCACAAGGACTAATGAAGTAGAACAAATGATTTACACAACGAGTCAGAAGCACACAACGAGTCACAAGGACTAATGAACAAAGACAAATGGTTTACAACGAGTCACAAGGACTAATTAACAAGGACAAATGATTTACATAACGATTCACAAGGACTAATGAACAAGAACAAATTGTTCACACAACGAGTCACAAGGACTAATGAACTAGAACAAATGATGTACACAACGAGTCACAATGACTAATAAACAAGGACAAATGGTTCACACAAGGAGTCACAAGGACTAATTAACAAGGTCAAATGATTTACATAACGAGTCATAATGAATAATGAACTAGGACAAATGATTCACAAAACGAGTCACAATGACTAATGAACTAGAACAAATGATTCACACAAGGAGTCACAATGACTAAAGAACATGAACAAATGGTTCACACAACGAGTCACAAGGACTAATGAACAAGAACAAATGGTTCACACAACGAGTCACAAGGACTAATTAAGAAGGACAAATTATTTACACAACGAGTCACAATGACAAATGAACTAGGACAAATGATTCACAAAACGAGTCACAATGACTAATGAACTAGAACAAATGATACACACAAGGAGTCACATTGACTAATGAACAAGGACAAATGGTTCACACAACGAGTCACAAGGACTAATGAACAAGGAGAAATGATTCACACAATGAGTCAAAAGGACTAATGAACAATAACGAATGGTTCACACAACGAGTCACAAAGACTAATAAACAAGAACAAATGGTTCACACAACGAGTCACAAGGACTAATGAACTAGAACAAATGATTATTACACAACGAGTCACAAGGACTAATTAACAAGGACAAATGATTCACACAACGAGTCACAAGGACTAATGAACAAAGACAAACGGTTTACAACGAGTCACAAGGACTAATTAACAAGGACAAATGATTTACACAACGAGTCACAATGACAAATGAACTAGAACAAATGATTCACACAAGGAGTCACAATGACTAATGAAAAGGGACAAATGGTTCACACAACGAGTCACAAGGACTAATGAACAAGGACAAATGATTCACACAACGAGTCACAAGGACTAATGAACAAGAACAAATGGTTCACACAACGAGTCACAAGGAGTAATGAACAAGGACAAATGGTTCACACAACGAGTCACATGGACTAATGAACTAGAACAAATGATTATTACACAACGAGTCACAAGGACTAATTAACAAGGACAAATGATTCACACAACGAGTCACAAGGACTAATGAACAAAGACAAATGGTTTACAACGAGTCACAAGGACTAATTAACAAGGACAAATTATTTACACAACGAGTCACAATGACAAATGAACTAGAACAAATGATTCACACAAGGAGTCACAATGACTAATGAACAAGGACAAATGGTTCACACAACGAGTCACAAGGACTAATGAACAAGGACAAATGATTCACACAACGAGTCACTAGGACTAATGAACAAGAACAAATGGTTCACACAACGAGTCACAAGGACTAATGAACAAGAACAAATGGTTCACACAACGAGTCACAAGGACTAATGAACTAGAACAAATGATTTACACAACGAGTCACAATGACTAATAAACAAGGACAAATGGTTTACACAGGGAGTCACAAGGACTAATTAACAAAGTCAAATGATTTACATAATGAGTCATAATGACAAATGAACTAGAACAAATCATTCACACAAGGAGTCACAAGGACTAATGAACAAGGAGAAGTGATTCATCTAATGAGTCACAAGGACTAATGAACAAGGACAAATGGTTCACAACAAGTCACAAGGACTAATTAACAAGGACAAATGATTTACACAACGAGTCACAAGGACTAATTAACAAGAACAAATGGTTCACACAACGACTCACAAGGACTAATGAACTAGAACAAATGATTTACACAACGAGTCACAATGACTAATAAACAAGGACAAATGGTTTACAACGAGTCACAAGGACTAATTAACAAGGACAAATGATTTACACATTGAGTCACAATGACAAATGAACTAGAACAAATGATTCACACAAGGAGTCACAAGGACTAATGAACAAGGAGAAGTGATTCACCCAATGAGTCACAAGGACTAATGAACAAGGACAAATGGTTCACAACGAGTCACAAGGACTAATTAACAAGGACAAATGATTTACACAACGAGTCACAAGGACTAATGAACAAGAACAAATGGTTCACACAACGAGTCACAAGGACTAATGAACTAGAACAAATGATGTACACAACGAGTCAGAAGGACTAATTAACAAGAACAAATGGTTCACACAAGGAGTCACAAGGACTAATTAACAAGGTAAAATGATTTACATAACGAGTCATAATGAATAATGAACTAGGACAAATGATTCACAAAACGAGTCACAATGACTAATGAACTAGAACAAATGATTCACACAAGGAGTCACATTGACTAATGAACAAGGACAAATGGTTCACACAACGTGTCACAAGGACTAATGAACAAGGGGAAATGATTCACACAATAAGTCACAAGGACTAATGAACAAGAACAAATGGTTCACACAACGAGTCACAAAGACTAATAAACAAGAACAAATGGTTCACACAACGAGTCACAAGGACTAATGAACAAGAACAAATGGTTCACACAACGAGTCACAAGGGCTAATGAACTAGAACAAATGATTTACACAACGAGTCACAATGACTAATAAACAAGGAAAAATGGTTTACACAAGGAGTCACAAGGACTAATTAACAAGGTCAAATGATTTACATAACGAGTCATAATGAATAGTGAACTAGGACAAATGATTCACAAAACGAGTCACAATGACTAATGAACTAGAACAAATGATTCACACAAGGAGTCACATTGACTAATAAAAAAGAACAAATGGAACACACAACGAGTCACAAGGACTAAAGAACTAGAACAAATGATTTACACAACGAGTCAGAAGGACTAATGAACAAGGACAAATGGTTCACACAACGAGTCACAAGGACTAATGAACAACGACAAATGATTCACACAACGAGTCACAAGGACTAATGAACAAGAACAAATGGTTCACACAACGAGTCACAAGGACTAATGAAGAAGAACAAATGGTTCACACAACGAGTCACAAGGACTAATGAAGTAGAACAAATGATTTACACAACGAGTCAGAAGCACACAACGAGTCACAAGGACTAATGAACAAAGACAAATGGTTTACAACGAGTCACAAGGACTAATTAACAAGGACAAATGATTTACATAACGATTCACAAGGACTAATGAACAAGAACAAATTGTTCACACAACGAGTCACAAGGACTAATGAACTAGAACAAATGATGTACACAACGAGTCACAATGACTAATAAACAAGGACAAATGGTTCACACAAGGAGTCACAAGGACTAATTAACAAGGTCAAATGATTTACATAACGAGTCATAATGAATAATGAACTAGGACAAATGATTCACAAAACGAGTCACAATGACTAATGAACTAGAACAAATGATTCACACAAGGAGTCACAATGACTAAAGAACATGAACAAATGGTTCACACAACGAGTCACAAGGACTAATGAACAAGAACAAATGGTTCACACAACGAGTCACAAGGACTAATGAACTAGAACAAATGATTTACACAACGAGTCAGAAGGACTAATTAACAAGGACAAATGATTCACACAACGAGTCACAAGGACTAATGAACAAAGACAAATGGTTTACAACGAGTCACAAGGACTAATTTACAAGGACAAATGATTTACACAACGATTCACAAGGACTAATGAACAAGAACAAATGGTTCACACAACGAGTCACAATGACTAATGAACTAGAACAAATGATGTACACAACAAGTCACAATGACTAATAAACAAGGACAAATGGTTTACACAAGGAGTCACAAGGACTAATTAACAAGGTCAAATGATTTACATAACGAGTCATAATGAATAATGAACTAGGAGAAATGATTCACAAAACGAGTCACAATGACTAATGAACTAGAACAAATGATTCACACAAGGAGTCACATTGACTAATAAAAAAGAACAAATGGAACACACAACGAGTCACAAGGACTAAAGAACTAGAACAAATGATTTACACAACGAGTCAGAAGGACTAATGAACAAGGACAAATGGTTCACACAACGAGTCACAAGGACTAATGAACAACGACAAATGATTCACACAACGAGTCACAAGGACTAATGAACAAGAACAAATGGTTCACACAACGAGTCACAAGGACTAATGAAGAAGAACAAATGGTTCACACAACGAGTCACAAGGACTAATGAAGTAGAACAAATGATTTACACAACGAGTCAGAAGCACACAACGAGTCACAAGGACTAATGAACAAAGACAAATGGTTTACAACGAGTCACAAGGACTAATTAACAAGGACAAATGATTTACATAACGATTCACAAGGACTAATGAACAAGAACAAATTGTTCACACAACGAGTCACAAGGACTAATGAACTAGAACAAATGATGTACACAACGAGTCACAATGACTAATAAACAAGGACAAATGGTTCACACAAGGAGTCACAAGGACTAATTAACAAGGTCAAATGATTTACATAACGAGTCATAATGAATAATGAACTAGGACAAATGATTCACAAAACGAGTCACAATGACTAATGAACTAGAACAAATGATTCACACAAGGAGTCACAATGACTAAAGAACATGAACAAATGGTTCACACAACGAGTCACAAGGACTAATGAACAAGAACAAATGGTTCACACAACGAGTCACAAGGACTAATGAACTAGAACAAATGATTTACACAACGAGTCGAAAGGACTAATTAACAAGGACAAACGATTCACACAACGAGTCACAAGGACTAATGAACAAAGACAAATGGTTTACAACGAGTCACAAGGACTAATTTACAAGGACAAATGATTTACACAACGATTCACAAGGACTAATGAACAAGAACAAATGGTTCACACAACGAGTCACAATGACTAATGAACTAGAACAAATGATGTACACAACAAGTCACAATGACTAATAAACAAGGACAAATGGTTTACACAAGGAGTCACAAGGACTAATTAACAAGGTCAAATGATTTACATAACGAGTCATAATGAATAATGAACTAGGAGAAATGATTCACAAAACGAGTCACAATGACTAATGAACTAGAACAAATGATTCACACAA
Organism: Silene latifolia; assembly: GCF_048544455.1. Taxonomy (NCBI): domain Eukaryota; kingdom Viridiplantae; phylum Streptophyta; class Magnoliopsida; order Caryophyllales; family Caryophyllaceae; genus Silene; species Silene latifolia. The sequence goes on along the minus strand of NW_027413205.1, from coordinate 38,247 downwards.
GGAGTCACATTGACTAATAAAAAAGAACAAATGGAACACACAACGAGTCACAAGGACTAAAGAACTAGAACAAATGATTTACACAACGAGTCAGAAGGACTAATGAACAAGGACAAATGGTTCACACAACGAGTCACAAGGACTAATGAACAACGACAAATGATTCACACAACGAGTCACAAGGACTAATGAACAAGAACAAATGGTTCACACAACGAGTCACAAGGACTAATGAAGAAGAACAAATGGTTCACACAACGAGTCACAAGGACTAATGAAGTAGAACAAATGATTTACACAACGAGTCAGAAGCACACAACGAGTCACAAGGACTAATGAACAAAGACAAATGGTTTACAACGAGTCACAAGGACTAATTAACAAGGACAAATGATTTACATAACGATTCACAAGGACTAATGAACAAGAACAAATTGTTCACACAACGAGTCACAAGGACTAATGAACTAGAACAAATGATGTACACAACGAGTCACAATGACTAATAAACAAGGACAAATGGTTCACACAAGGAGTCACAAGGACTAATTAACAAGGTCAAATGATTTACATAACGAGTCATAATGAATAATGAACTAGGACAAATGATTCACAAAACGAGTCACAATGACTAATGAACTAGAACAAATGATTCACACAAGGAGTCACAATGACTAAAGAACATGAACAAATGGTTCACACAACGAGTCACAAGGACTAATGAACAAGAACAAATGGTTCACACAACGAGTCACAAGGACTAATGAACTAGAACAAATGATTTACACAACGAGTCGAAAGGACTAATTAACAAGGACAAACGATTCACACAACGAGTCACAAGGACTAATGAACAAAGACAAATGGTTTACAACGAGTCACAAGGACTAATTTACAAGGACAAATGATTTACACAACGATTCACAAGGACTAATGAACAAGAACAAATGGTTCACACAACGAGTCACAATGACTAATGAACTAGAACAAATGATGTACACAACAAGTCACAATGACTAATAAACAAGGACAAATGGTTTACACAAGGAGTCACAAGGACTAATTAACAAGGTCAAATGATTTACATAACGAGTCATAATGAATAATGAACTAGGAGAAATGATTCACAAAACGAGTCACAATGACTAATGAACTAGAACAAATGATTCACACAAGGAGTCACATTGACTAATAAACAAGAACAAATGGTTCACACAACGAGTCACAAGGACTAAAGAACTAGAACAGATGATTTACACAACGAGTCAGAAGGACTAATTAACAAGGACTAATGATTCACACAACGAGTCACAAGGACTAATGAACAAAGACAAATGGTTTACAACGAGTCACAAGGACTAATTAAGAAGGACAAATGATTTACACAACGAGTCACAATGACAAATGAACTAGGACAAATGATTCACAAAACGAGTCACAATGACTAATGAACTAGAACAAATGATACACACAAGGAGTCACATTGACTAATGAACAAGGACAAATGGTTCACACAACGAGTCACAAGGACTAATGAACAAGGCGAAATGATTCACACAATGAGTCAAAAGGACTAATGAACAATAACAAATGGTTCACACAACGAGTCACAAAGACTAATAAACAAGAACAAATGGTTCACACAACGAGTCACAAGGACTAATGAACTAGAACAAATGATTATTACACAACGAGTCACAAGGACTAATTAACAAGGACAAATGATTCACACAACGAGTCACAAGGACTAATTAACAAGGACAAATGATTTACACAACGAGTCACAATGACAAATGAACTAGAACAAATGATTCACACAAGGAGTCACAATGACTAATGAAAAGGGACAAATGGTTCACACAACGAGTCACAAGGACTAATGAACAAGGACAAATGATTCACACAACGAGTCACAAGGACTAATGAACAAGAACAAATGGTTCACACAACGAGTCACAAGGACTAATGAACAAGGACAAATGGTTCACACAACGAGTCACATGGACTAATGAACTAGAACAAATGATTATTACACAACGAGTCACAAGGACTAATTAACAAGGACAAATGATTCACACAACGAGTCACAAGGACTAATGAACAAAGACAAATGGTTTACAACGAGTCACAAGGACTAATTAACAAGGACAAATGATTTACACAACGAGTCACAATGACAAATGAACTAGAACAAATGATTCACACAAGGAGTCACAATGACTAATGAACAAGGACAAATGGTTCAAACAACGAGTCACAAGGACTAATGAACAAGGACAAATGATTCACACAACGAGTCACTAGGACTAATGAACAAGAACAAATGGTTCACACAACGAGTCACAAGGACTAATGAACAAGAACAAATGGTTCACACAACGAGTCACAAGGACTAATGAACTAGAACAAATGATTTACACAACGAGTCACAATGACTAATAAACAAGGACAAATGGTTTACACAGGGAGTCACAAGGACTAATTAACAAGGTCAAATGATTTACATAATGAGTCATAATGACAAATGAACTAGAACAAATGATTCACACAAGGAGTCACAAGGACTAATGAACAAGGAGAAGTGATTCACCTAATGAGTCACAAGGACTAATGAACAAGGACAAATGGTTCACAACAAGTCACAAGGACTAATTAACAAGGACAAATGATTTACACAACGAGTCACAAGGACTAATTAACAAGAACAAATGGTTCACACAACGACTCACAAGGACTAATGAACTAGAACAAATGATTTACACAACGAGTCACAATGACTAATAAACAAGGACAAATGGTTTACAACGAGTCACAAGGACTAATTAACAAGGACAAATGATTTACACATTGAGTCACAATGACAAATGAACTAGAACAAATGATTCACACAAGGAGTCACAAGGACTAATGAACAAGGAGAAGTGATTCACCCAATGAGTCACAAGGACTAATGAACAAGGACAAATGGTTCACAACGAGTCACAAGGACTAATTAACAAGGACAAATGATTTACACAACGAGTCACAAGGACTAATGAACAAGAACAAATGGTTCACACAACGAGTCACAAGGACTAATGAACTAGAACAAATGATGTACACAACGAGTCACAATGACTAATAAACAAGGACAAATGGTTCACACAAGGAGTCACAAGGACTAATTAACAAGGTAAAATGATTTACATAACGAGTCATAATGAATAATGAACTAGGACAAATGATTCACAAAACGAGTCACAATGACTAATGAACTAGAACAAATGATTCACACAAGGAGTCACATTGACTAATGAACAAGGACAAATGGTTCACACAACGTGTCACAAGGACTAATGAACAAGGGGAAATGATTCACACAATAAGTCACAAGGACTAATGAACAAGAACAAATGGTTCACACAACGAGTCACAAAGACTAATAAACAAGAACAAATGGTTCACACAACGAGTCACAAGGAATAATGAACTAGAACAAATGATTTACACAACGAGTCAGAAGGACTAATTAACAAGGACAAATGATTCAAACAACTAGTCACAAGGTATAATGAACAAAGACAAATGGTTTACAACGAGTCACAAGGACTAATTAACAAGGACAAATGATTTACACAGCGAGTCACAATGACAAATGAACTAGAACAAATGATTCACACAAGGAGTCACAATGACTAATGAACAAGGACAAATGGTTCACACAACGAGTCACAAGGACTAATGAACAAGGACAAATGATTCACCCAATGAGTCACAAGGACTAATGAACAAGAACAAATGGTTCACACAACGAGTCACAAGGGCTAATGAACTAGAACAAATAATTTACACAACGAGTCACAATGACTAATAAACAAGGACAAATGGTTTACACAAGGAGTCACAAGGACTAATTAACAAGGTCATATGATTTACATAACGAGTCATAATGAATAATTAACAAGGTCAAATGTGTAACACCCCGTAATTTCGGACCGTTATTATATTACGAAAAGTAATTTATTAATCAAGTTGAATTTAATATTAATGTATTTGAAGTAATAATAATTCAATGAAATGTAATTCTATTATATTTTGAAGTAAATTATTTAATTTGATAGTTTCGAAATGTTTAAAAATAGTTTAAACCATGTAAAAACCTTTTATTTCGAAATAAGGGCATATCGGGAAAAATGGCAATTCTTTTGAAAATTGGGCAAACGATTTTGGAAATGGGTCATATGAGTACTCAATCTTCTTGTAAACTCGTGTTTAAGAATTTTGGCAATGTCGGAATTTGCGTTTGACAAACGGTTCTAATTATTGTCGAAACGAGCCAAAACCGACTAATAAAATTTCGCCGAAAACCCGCTCCTCTCCCCTCCCTTCCACGGCACCCTCCTCTTCCTCCTTTCCTTTGTTTTTTTTTTCTTTTCCTACTTCATTATACTTGAACATTCTAAACTATTCTATCTAAAAACACCATTTTATATCAAAACCTAAGCTTTTCTAAGCTAATTTTCATCGTAATTTACTCGTTTCTACTCCAAATTTCATAAGGATTACATATTTGAAATCCTCTCTTCATTTCCAACATCCTAGTATGTATTAAATTCATTTGCGCTAAATTTATTTTGTCCACCATTTTTAGGATTTTGATTGTTAGTGCTTATAATTGTGTTTTTATTGTTTATTTAGGTGAAGATTTAGAAGACGAGTTTGGAGACTCGTATATAGTTGAAGATAGTGGCTAGTTGGCATATTAGGGTTTGGTGTTCAAGGTGCTAATTGCTCATTTTGTTGCTAAAGGTAACATATTTCGAGTTACTCGACGAATTAATGTCACATTCTTTGCTTTTTGTATGATTTTGTGAATATTATTTGAGTAGTTTATTTCACATGAAAATATGTGTTAAATTCATGTCTTTTGTATGTTTAAGTTCACATATTAGTATGGAAATGAAATGGGAATGATTAATTGATGCTTCAGACGATGTTAAACTGAACAAAAATGGAGAAATAGAGGGTTGGGGGTGGCGGCCCAGCAGGCCCGGCAGGCCCGTGCAGGCCCACAGCAGGCCCGGGTTGGCCCGGGTTGGCCCGTTGCTTGTTTTCGCGATTTTCCATGCGTTGTTTGTCGTTTCGGATGAATTAATGTTATATTTAGTATAAGTAACATATGGGTAGTCTTATGAAATGAATCATGTTAGTAGTAAATATAATGTTGATGGTAAAATTATGTTTATATTGGTAGTTGCACATGTTAGGATAGGTTATAATATGAAATTGTAATGAATAGGCTTAAAATGAATTTTATAGCGATAATTGTAATGTTTGGTTGATTATGCCGAAAACTGAGCCCTTAGTCCCTTTGACTGAATCGATGTCAGTCAATTGTGTGATTGGTCAGCCGCGATTGAACCCGTACCTGTCGCAGGGCTGGGGTTGCGGGTAAAAATTCGGTTGGATGAAAATTATTGTGAAAAATGGATAATTGGCCTTATTCTTGTTTTAGGCCATTTATTATGTTTTTAGTTCACATGTGATGTTGGTTGAATTGAATAGTTTCTTATATTGTAGATGTTGGGAAATGTGTCCTCAACAATAGTGCGATCATGTGATTTAAATATCATTATTAAATCTCATTTTAAAGAATACAATTGGGAAGTAATTTTGTTTCTTGTCAATCGGTCAACATATATCGGTAATGATTGGTCGACTAGAGTTTGACATTCGTCGTGTGACGGTGGTGATCGATTGACCCCTAGGTCATACCTATAGGGCAATACTCTTAATTGATCATTTAATTAATCGTATAATGTTACGAGTTAATTAAATTACTTGAAAAATTAACGGACGATTTTGGAAGTAAAATTTACGTATCAAATTGAAATGTGATTAAATGAGATACGGTCTGAGTAATTGAATTGTATCATTACTCGGATGAAATTATTGTTTACAGAAACAATTAAATTTGAATGAATGATTATAAATACGATTTATAAATTGGTAAAATATTTTGGCACAAGTAATTATGAAATTACTAAGTCAATTTTTGTATGTGACGTATTTTTATTAATACGTTGATTTTTAACATGTTAAAAATTACATAACAAATTTATGTCACATATGACATGTGACATATTGACATTTGACAAAAATAATATGGATCTCATATTATCATATGTGCCGAAAATGGGAGGTTGTTTAAACAAATATTGTGTTTGTTTAAGTTAGTGGTAAGCATAATGATAATTACTCTAATTTAGGCATGCATACCTAGTGCCTTTTGTGTAAGAGCACAAAGGCCATGCATAGGCCATTTCCTTCCACCCTACCCGGTTCTCCCTTGGAAAGAACAAGGGTTCTTTTTCTTATTTTTCTATTATTCACTATATGGAGTAGTGTGTGAAAAATAATTATTCATTCTTATTACAAAAATTATTTTAGTGAGACAAAAATAATCTCTCTTCCTCTCCTCTTCTCTCAACCGGTTTTGAGAGCCTAAAACCAAACATTTTTGGTTCAAATTTTTCATAAGATTAATATTATACTAGATCAAATAATATTAATTAGATTAAGGGTTAGCTTTGGGTATTATTCCTAAGGAGAGATCCTACACTTGGATCTTGTTCTTCCATTAAAGGAAAGCTCAAGAACAAAAGAAAAGGAGACTTCTTTTGTGCCCATTGAACCGAAATACCATTGTAAGAATAATGATTTCTTCACTATTTTATTATATTGTTTGCATGCATAAAATCCACATTTAATTTTATGACAAATTAATTTCGACATATATGAGTATGTTAGTATGTATAAAGATCTACATTTCCTTCAATTGGTATCAGAGCCACGGTTGTTTGCATGCAAATCGGTTAAAAGTTTTTCCGAGTTACAAGAATAACAAATAAAACTTGTAAATTTTGTGTTATTATGATATATCACGAAATTAATCCATGCATGTTAAAATTTCTGGTCCTAAAATGTTTTAGGATATTTTGGTTAATTTTACGGATTTTTATTGTTCATATTTTACATTAATGGCATTTAAATGTGATTTTATGAGTAAAAATGTCATTTTTGGTCTAAAATTAGCTATACTTCGAATTTTAAGTTGATTTTTGGATATGTTGTCACATATATTATTTTGAGATAACCTGTAAATTTTCATAATTTTTGGACTTGTTATGCTCGAAAAATGAATTTTTTATTATTAAATTCGGATTTAGGTGAAAAATAGGTTAATATGAGTTAAATTTCGAATCTGGTCATAGAAAATTAATATGTTGTCACATGCAATTTTACAAGATGTGTGTAAAATAATTGGCTATAAAGAAGTCTTTTTGCATGATTTATGGATTTTTGAAGAAAAATAGCATAAATAGTGACATTATTAGTGGAAAATTAATAAAACATAATATATGACTTAGGAAAAACGTCTAATGTTGCATTTTATTATCTTTTTCAGATCTAAAATTGAAAAGTTAGTGAAAATAATTTTTCCATGTTTTTATGATTATTTTATTAAAATCGATAAACCGCAACATTGTTTTTCCGGAAAAATTTCGAAATTTTTAACCTAAGATTTTGAACATTATGAGTGTCATGGAAATTTTCCAGAATGTTCATGAGTTTAAATTTCAAATTTTGAATTTATTTGAAATTTTGTGATTTATTTGAAGTTTAATAGCTTATTTTTGTAATTTTAGTCCATTTATGAACAATTTTATAAGATATGGGTTAATTATGGTCAAATTATTAGTGAAGACTATATTTTGAGTCCTAAGAGGTTAGGGTAATTAACTTATGCATAAATATGAGTTTATGTATTTTTGTGATTATAAAATGTTGAAATCACGCAAATCCGTAAAAACCGAGTAATATACGATATTGGCTAATTAAAAGGCGATTTAGCATAAAATTGAGCATGTTCATACATATTATAATGCTGCATTTTTCTTTATGATTGTCATAATTTTAATTTATGTAATTTTGAATTATGTAATTTTACTTAGTATGGCCTTAGATTTAATTGGTATTTCCGAAATGTATGGGAATATCGATTCGGTTGTAATTTTATTGTGATCTCGTATCACCGTTTTGTAATTTAATAGATTTATTTTATTTTAGTTACAAATGTATAATAGGAAATTATGTAATTTATTATGTAATTTTATTCATTCCGGAGTTCCCAAAGACGGATTTCTTCAAGAATGGCGATACATAAAGACGGTGTTACCTCGAGATGCGTGCCACAACCGAAGTTCAAGGGACCAATGGAGTTGGTTTCCGAATATGTAATAGTTAAATAGTTTTTCTATTTTAGGAAAGGCCATACTAGGATTTATTTATCTTTATGCTTGCATTTTATTTTATGTCACATGCATCGCTAAATCGCCATAACTTAAACATGCATTTTTATCTTATCGAGTTTATCGACCGTGTCAATTCAAATTATCGTAGTTCACCGCTTTAGTTCACTTAAAACGTGATAGATAATAAATTGGCATGACCTCTCGCTAAAACAATTAATTGAGACATAGCCTTACCAAATAGTAGAAACCATGAAAACCTATTTCGCGAGGGAGTGCACTCGGCTACCCCGGGGTACAAACCTTGTTACGTAGGGGAAGTGGGTGATGAATGTTAATCCACCGAATTCATGTTGATAAGGGATGTATCGGCTACCCCGTGCCCAAGTTGATGTGGGTTTGGATAATGGACACATTTATTCGAAATTTGGATTGAACTCAACAAAAGTAATTGATAAGGGTTGCATCGGCTACCCCGTGCCCTTGTTGATGTGTTTTGGGCTATAGATAAACATTAGAGTAATTTTATCGACCAAGAGTTCTAAAAGTAGAATCGATTAAAAGGTTAATCCACCGAGTTATATTAATGAAGGTTGCATCGGCTACCCCGTGCCTAAGTTGATATGAATTTGGGTCTTGGAATCATTTATCATAGTTGGGTAGAGGTCACTATGTAAATGCTATACTTGTTTTTCCCAAGTATTAATAAAACGATAAATGTTAAGTTTTCCACTATTCCGTTTTATATTGTTCTATTTCTTTACCACAATTCATATACGATATCATTTCGATTTTGATAACGAATCTCCATTAAAACATTATAACTAAAGACAAATATGAATTTGCTTCTAAAACCTCAAATGAACCATTGATAAGGATCTCTTGTAAAGAGTATAGATTAAAGTTATTCATTATCAAACAGGTTTTTGATTCTTGACTAACACTTTTACTTACAATGGACTATGTTTCAAATGCTTAATTGAATTAAGTACCTTGAAGCGATAAATTGTTTTGGTGATTAGATTTTCAGAATTCGTAATTGACCAAAATAACGCAACCACTTCAATGAAAGTTTTAAGACTAAAACGAACAAATGAAGAGTGTTCTTCATGAATTCAATTTTGCTACTCAAAGCAAAGACTCATTGAAATGAGTGGGAGCATTCTCTTAAACCGTTAAGATGAGGACGAGGTTCAAGAAGTAAAGATTATAATGGAATTGATACAAGGTAATGTTAAAAGTAAAGTTGTTGAGAATGACGATACTAAACCTATCAATCCCGACCAATAAAGTTTCCATTGTCTTAAATGTTGGACACAAGAAAGGAAACTGCCCCAAATTATTGAAGAATCAACAAGTTAGTTGTGGGACATCTAATGGGACCTTCTTCTTTTAAAGAAGAAATGGTTAAACATAAATTTTGCTAGTACCACTTCGTCAATATTAGAAACCAGTGGAGGTTTTCATCATTGTACTTGATACATAGGATGATTAGAATATGACGACTAGCAACAATAATGTCGAGAGATAGAGTAATTGTGTACTCAATCTAGTTTTTGGATTTAAAGTTGTACTTAATTATGACTATTAAGTGCATAAACTCTAAATAAGAATATATAAACTTGTTAAGATACAAAAGTGGTTTTCACTTTTGTGACCCTATACACCACGATTTGATGTATGGCTAGCCCATTATCAAGGTGATTATATTCTAAACCAAACTAGAATAATATATCATGAAGATGATGCAAGACTCAAAATTGGTAACCCAAGATTAAACCTTAAAATTTTGGAATGATGAACGCAAAGAGTTATCGAGTACTCTTGAAACCATTAGATTGTTAATGGTATATGCGTATCTTGTATTCAAAGCAAGATGTCTCGTGCCTTTTGGTTGAAAAGGAGATCGAGGTTACAAATCATTGATCCAAAATAGGTTGATCATTTTCTTTTACCAACGATTTAAGTTGACCCTAACGTGTTCACTTAATAAGGTAAATAGAGAACTCTTTGAAGAAGTTCAAAGAGTTCAAGGAAACGCGATTTAGTCGTGATGGGATTATCAAAGTGAAGACTTTGATATAAGCCAAAGAAAATGTGATATAGAATCACAAGTTAATCTCTCTTAGCACGCATTATGGATTAATGTGTGGTTGGATAAGAAATCAAACGCTATTCGATATGGTTTGGACTTCAATCAAGTTACTTTGAGTTACTTGATCCTTTTGGGGATTTTATCATTTTTGTCTAGATTATTTTTCCACTAAATCGAATCATATGAGATATGAAATGGTAAGGGTACCATGGTTGTAAGTTTTCACAAGAAACAAATGCTCATTTTCCCTTTTCAATTATCACGAGTACGACGGGTTTTTGCGGCTTGTGAAGCTGTCTTTCTAAAATACAAGTTTATTTTTAGAAGACAGAGTGGGAGAAATTATTCAAGAGCCACAAAGAATGCCACGAAGAATGTTATGTCGCAAGAAACTGGTCTTTCTTGGCTACATGAGACGTTTTGTGTAAGACATTGTTTCTTCAAAAACCTAGGAGGTTAAATTCGTCACTTGCTAAAAATGATGAATTCATGCTACTTTTAAGAAAGTAAAGAGCTTATAACTTACAAAAGAAATTGTTTGATTCAAGTTAATTACTTCTAGAAAGTAATGAACGAATGACTAACATAAGAGTGTTTAAGTCACAACTCAATACAAGGCTTAGAGTCATGAGAATCCGAAATAAAAGGCTTGATTAGTGACAAAGGGTTTTGCACTAATAAAGAGATATTTCAAAGCAAGATTGGTTGCAAAGGGTTTTGCACTAATTGAAATGCTTAAGTCTATTTGGATCTTCTTAAGGATTGTGTTTCATTATGAGGTTATGAAATACGTAGCAAGTGAATCTAAAACCCGCTTCTTTAAAAGAAGGAATGTATTCAATACATGTCATGAGTTTTGTAGATTCTTGCAATCCTAAGATAATGTGGAACTTAAGAGAGGGTCTTAAGTAGGACATCAATGAGTTGGAATCAACATTTTGATCATGCGATAAAACATTTCTCGATAAGTCGAGAAGTTATGTTTATACATGGAGTTTAGTGGGAGTTACGGATTTTTTAATTAGTCCGATATGTGGATGACATATTGATCATTGAGAATGATTTAAGACTTTTGGAGTATTATAATACATCTTGAATATCCGGATTTATGAAGATAAATCCACATGATATTAGCGTCAGTAAGAAGTCTTATGTTGATAAGATTCATGACTAGTTCAATTAAATTGAACATATTTGATTGATTTCAATTGCTTCCGCTGCCGAATCAATTAAAAAGAACTGATGTATAACACTTCATATGCTTTGAGTATGATGAACTGTTTTCAAAATCGAATTTAAGTAATCTTTACCAAGTAAGCTATAAAGATTACCCTTAAGTGCTTGCAGAAGCATTAAGGCTATAATGCAAAGTGTTTATGATGCAATTTTGTGTAAGGGTGTTACACAAGTGACAATTGACAATTGAGATTGCGCATGGTTTCCGACAAAACCATAATCAAAACACATTAGGATGGTTAAGATACCATTGTGGCAATATTAATTAAGAAGTAGATTTTCTAGAATCGTTCTAGGCAATAAAGAACAATGAGAGATATTTATAACGGAAATTGAGTACACTTGCAATCATGGGATGTGCAAGAAGGAAGAGTCCCGCACACTGCGAAAACAGTGGGAGCTGTTCTAAGGATAGAAGGCCTATGTCTTGATTGGATCTCGACACGTACTCAGAAAGTTTTGTGATGCAAATGTATACATTACAAAGGAAAACGAGTATGTAGTGAGGTTGAGTAAGGTACAAGAAATTGATAAAACCTACTAACCAAAGCCTTCTCAAAGGCTAAACATGATGAGTCATGTCATTTCGATTGAATTGAAATGAACAACTACGTACAAGATCAAATTAGATTATAGAACATGAAATAGTAATCAGGCATTGACTATTCATATGTGATAATCGCATTTGTCGTTCGAGTTTTACTTTAAAACTCTTTTATTATACTTTGTTACATCCAAACGGGTTGTAGAGACAATTGAACCCGGTTAAAGTGAACACGGATTAGCATTGTATTTGCCCATAGTCACTTGTATGAGGTGACGTCTCGAAGTGACTAGAGTGTGAGGCGATTGATGGCAAGTTCAAGTGCCATAGAGTCATGTGAGATGACTAGTCGATCACATAGGCAGACTGTTAGGAACATTTTGTCGGGCCTAATGACCGCTTATAGAGTTCTGGCAAATTTATATAGCCTGGTCGTGGCGAGAGCTACTATAGTATTCTAATGAGTCGATTCTTTTGACTAAAGACTATTCACCTAAGATGGCACGCTTCGGATTAACTTTGATTTGTGTTACTACGACCTTCGTAAATGGGGTCAAATGGGCATATTTTGGGTTATGATGGTTGTGGCTAGTCGAAGGAATGAGTGCGATAGGAATTGTCCACCCCCTTGTCAGAGTTAAAACAATATCTCAGGGCCACTCGAGGAGTAATGAACGGAAATACGTGGCCACGCTCGGAAAGTATCTATGATAGATAAGTCCGGTCAATCAGTTATTCTCCAGATCGAGGAAACCACTCTCGATATGATCACTTGCAAGTACGACCTGAAAGACACCTTGCATTGAGTGGGAGATAGTAATAGGACAAGAGAATTGGTGACGCACACTTGTCGAGGACAAGTGGGAGATTGTTGGGAAATGTGTCCTCAACAATAGTGCGATCATGTGATTTAAATATCATTATTAAATCTCATTTTAAAGAATACAATTGGGAAGTAATTTTGTTACTGTCAACTGGTCAACATATATCGGTAATGATTGGCTGACTAGAGTTTGACATTACTGTCGTGTGACGGTGGTGATCAGTTGACCCCTTAGGTCATACCTATAGGGCAATACTCTTAATTGATCATTTAATTAATCGTATAATGTTACGAGTTAATTAAATTACTTGAAAAATTAACGGACGTTTTTGGAAGTAAAATTTACGTATCAAATTGAAATGTGATTAAATGAGATACGGATCCGAGTAATTGAATTGTATCATTACTCGGATGAAATTATTGTTTCTGAAACAATTAAATTTGAATGAATGATTATAAATACGATTTATAAATTGGTAAAATATTTTGGCACAAGTAATTATGAAATTACTAAGTCAATTTTTGTATGTGACGTATTTTTATTAATACGTTGATTTTTAACATGTTAAAAATTACATAACAAATTTATGTCACATATGACATGTGACATATTGACATTTGACAAAAATAATATGGATCTCATATTATCATATGTGCCGAAAATGGGAGGTTGTTTAAACAAATATTGTGTTTGTTTAAGTTAGTGGTAAGCATAATGATAATTACTCTAATTTAGGCATGCATACCTAGTGCCTTTTGTGTAAGAGCACAAAGGCCATGCATAGGCCATTTCCTTCCACCCTACCCGGTTCTCCCTTGGAAAGAACAAGGGTTCTTTTTCTTATTTTTCTATTATTCACTATATGGAGTAGTGTGTGAAAAATAATTATTCATTCTTATTACAAAAATTATTTTAGTGAGACAAAAATAATCTCTCTTCCTCTCCTCTTCTCTCAACCGGTTTTGAGAGCCTAAAACCAAACATTTTTGGTTCAAATTTTTCATAAGATTAATATTATACTAGATCAAATAATATTAATTAGATTAAGGGTTAGCTTTGGGTATTATTCCTAAGGAGAGATCCTACACTTGGATCTTGTTCTTCCATTAAAGGAAAGCTCAAGAACAAAAGAAAAGGAGACTTCTTTTGTGCCCATTGAACCGAAATACCATTGTAAGAATAATGATTTCTTCTCTATTTTATTATATTGTTTGCATGCATAAAATCCACATTTAATTTTATGACAAATTAATTTCGACATATATGAGTATGTTAGTATGTATAAAGATCTACATTTCCTTCAGTAGAAACGGCCTTAGATTCCCTGAAACCTTTAATATTGTTAATATTGCTTGAAATGGAATTGGTATTGAAAACTTCTTGCAGGAGGTTGTGTTGTCATAGATAGGTCTTTATAGTCTTTGACGAGTATATGTTCACTGCTTAATAGCCTTTGTGTTCCTGACTTGGTGGGTTTATATCCAAGTTGGGGCATGACCTCGTTACTTATTTTGAGGGTAAGTGGTCAGCTTAAGTACTAGCCAACCCTTTGGTGGACTCCTTAGGGTACTCACTTTGTTTTTAAAAAATTGTGGGTCTTGGGTGCGGTGGTGTGTATCCGCATGTCTAGGTCTGCGCAGATTTAGGACTAGGGTTGTGTTGTGTCTTGGCCATGTTTTGATAGAACCTCCGAGCCAAGACACGGTTCGATTACCTTCCCTACCTTGTGGTATAGACTCGAGTTCTGAGTGACTATTGACGGTGCTAAGAACTTATGCACATCTTTGATATATTGCCCTTTCTTGTATGGTGATTTTATGAATTGTAATAGGTGAGAAGTAATAACTTCGTAACATTAAGCGATGAATTAAATGATCAATTGAGTGTTGCCCTATAAATCATAGAAGTCAAGCACCGTCTACGGCGAGTAATGTCAATGTCCGACCAATCGATGCAGATATATGAAACGATGACGATTTACATCCCAATTAATGACTAACTAAAATGAGACTAATAATATTTAAATCACATGGTCGCCTGTGAGTGAGGACGACAATCACCCACTTGTCCTCTATCCTGAATTCTCATATCTCCGTAATGTGTGTCACTACCGAGTGGTTTCGATCACGAAGAAGCAAGTGGCGGACTTATCTGCTCATTAGATACTTTTCGCGTGTACGGCAGTTCTTCCTTCAGTGGCTACGTGTTTTAACCGCGACAAGGAATGATTTCTCGCCTCATTCGACTGGCCCGTTTAAATAGTAAATCAAAATTATCTGAAAACATGCTACGCTAGGTGAATGAGTCGAGAATGCATTAGAATACTATGGTAGCTTCATGAGACAGATGCAGAAAACTCTAAGCGGCATTAGAGAAAAACACAAAATGATTCTAACTACCTATGAAAATGACTAATCATATCTCTATAACTGGCTTTGCCCATGATAAGCCTCACACTCTAGTCGCCCGCGAGGCTTACGTCACCTGCATACAATGACTATGGTAAATACAATGCTAATGTTCACACTGCCCGAGTGAATAATATTTAAGTATAAATAAAGAGTTTTTTAAAACCGAGCGACAAATGCGTTATCACATGAATAGTCAGTATTTCATGTTCTGATTTGTCTTATGCGTAGTTGTTCATTTTGATTCAATCAAATGACATGACTCGAGGAGCGGGTGGTTTATCAATTTCAATATGGATTTTCCTTTTTAGTAATGTATACATTTGCATCCACAAGCTTTTACGGTGCGTGAGAGATCAATCAAGACATAGGCCTTCTATCCCATAGAGCATTTCCCCCTGACCCAGCGATTGTGGCGGGATGTATTCTTGCATCCCATGATTTGCAAGTGTACTCAATTTACGTTATAAATATCTCTCATTGTTCTTTATTTAGAGCATTGCAAAATCTATAACAATTGTATGTGCCACAATGTGTATCTAATGTGTTTTGATTATGGTTTTGTGAGCCCATCTTATTTTTTTATCATAAACACTGCATTACTAGCAGTAGCTACGCGAAAGCAGCACTTGGCAGATACCCAGAGTGAAAACATTCATCAAGCATATGAAGGTGTTATACATCGGTTCTTTTAATTGATTGACGAGCGGAAACAAATCAATCATCAAATAAATGTTCAATTTCGAACTAGTCGTAGTCCAATCAAAATAAGGCTTCTTCTTGTGGTAATATCATCTTCATAAATCAGTTATTCAAGTGTATTATAATACTCAAAGTCTTAAATCGTTCTGATGATCAATATGTCATCCGCATCAATCGGACTAAAGGAGTAAGGTAACCCCACTAAACTCGATAACTTATATTTATAACTTCTCGACTAATAGAAGAAATATTTTTGCTCGTTCCCAACTCATTGATGTCTACTTAAGACCCATATATTAAGTTCCACATTATCTTAGGATTCGCGAGAATCTGAAATTTCATGACATATGATACATTCCTCTAAGAAATGAGTTCGTCACTTTATACGTATTTCGTAACCTCATATTAGACACAATATCTAAAAAATCCCAGTAGACAAGCGACTGATTAGTGCAAAGCACATTATCTTGCTTTTTTGAAATATCTCTTTATTAGTGCAAAGTACAATCAAGCCTTTTGGGATTCTCCTTCTAAAAACATGAGTTGTGACTAAACACTCTTATATTAGTCATTGGATTCATTACTTCTAGAAATATTAACGAATCAAACTATTTTTAATATAAACAACACGTAACGTAATTCATCATTTTGGCGAATTTAACCTCTAGGAGAAACAATGTCTTACACAAAGCGTCTCATGCTAACCAGAAATTTGCGACATTGACATTCTTGTAACTGTAGATAATTTCTCAGTGTCTCTAAAAATAAACTTAATGTTTTAGAGAGTGACTTCACTGGCCTTAGCCGATTAAAATGTAAATGATGAATTGAAAGGAAAATAATTTCTTACAATGAAAATATGTACCAAATCTCCGTATGATTGATTTGTGATAATCTAGACAAAAATGATAAATCTCGAGTAACTGAGTAACGTATTATCAACCATATCTCTTAAAGTAGCGTGATTCTGCGGCCAACTATATCAAAGTCTTAAATGACAATCTGTTTCAGATTTCTTCTTGAAGTTGCAAGCAAGTGAACAGTTGAAGGAAGAAATAGTGCAAATAATTCTTAACCTCGATCTCCTTCCCAAAACGCGAACGATCAGTACCGCGCTCTCCGTGGCAATCTAATGATTCGGAAATTGCGTGCTTCTTTAGTTCATCATTCAATTTACAAGGTTTAATCTTGGGTTACAATTTTGAGTCTTGTCTTCATGTTATATTGTTTACTAGTTTGGTTTAGTCTGAAATAAACATATGTAGGCTATTTATCAAATGATAGTTATTATAGAGATGCAAAGTGAAGGCCCTTTTTATATCTTATGATTTATATATTCTTTTATTTAAGTTGTAATTAAATTACAACTTTAAATCAAAAAACTAGATATTTACAATTATATCATACCGACATTGTGTTTGTAGTAAATCATGATATCATCTATATCAATACAACTGAATATGTGTAGAAGTGAATAACCATTTCTTCTTTAAAGAGAGAGATCTGATATGTCCACAACCTTTGTTGATTCTTCAATAATTTGGGGCGTTTCCTTGTATTTAGATGTGGCTTTATTGTGAGATTGATAGGTTTGTAGATCATTCTCCGACAACTTACTTTAACGTACCTTGTATTATTCCGTATAATCTTACTTCTTGAACTTACCAAGTCCTCATCAATAGCGGTTTAAAATGCTCCCACTCATTGAAATAGTCTTTTGCTTGGTAGCAAATTGAATTCATGAAAACATCTTCATTTGTTAAGTTTTAATCTTAAAAATTTTCATTGAAATTGGTTAGCAATTATTTTAAATCTAATCGCAAAACAATAAAAACTCAAAACTACTATTGATAAACATTTAATAGTCGATTAATAGCTAAAGATGTGTCAAAAACACAATTTGATAATGAATAACAATCTATACTCTTGCGAGAGATCCTTATCAATGGTTCATTTGAGGTTTTTAGAAACAGATTCATGATTTTGTCTTTAGTATAATGTTTTAATGGGAGTAAGATTATCCATCGAGAAATGATATCGTATATGAATGTGTGAAAACGACGAATAGTGGAAAACTAACATTCTCGTTTTATTAATACTTGGGAAAACAAGTATAGCACATTTGCATGTATTATGATGGACTATTTGAAACACACGAGGGAGCGCGAGGGAGTATAACCCCTTATCCACTTTGTTGAGTTATTCCAAATTTGAGTAAATGTGATCCGATTATCCAAATTACATCAACGGGCTGCCGAACCTCATCAACTGAACCGGTGGATGTATTCGTCACCTACCCCCCTCATGTACCCCGAAGATGCCGGGATGCGCTCCCTGGCGAATAGTTTTCATGGTTTTACACTATTTGAAACAGGATGTCTCAATTGAATTGTTTTAGCGAGAGGAATAAATGCCAATTTATTATCTATCCGCGTTTTAAGTGAACTAAAAAGCGATGAGGATTCTGATATTGACACGATTCGACAAACCGATAAGATAAAATGCATGTTTAGTTATGGCATTTGCGTATAAATAAAATACAAGCATAAGATAAATAAATCACAGTATGATTTTTCTAAAATAGAAATATTTATTTATTACGAGATTAATCCGATGACTCCCTTGAACTGCGTAAATAAGTAATCTTTCGAGGGCATAATAAATTACATAATTTCTATTTATACATTTGTAACTAAAGTAAAATAAATCTATTAAATTACAAAAGCTGTGTCTGAATCACAATGGCGAATGACGTTTATACATTCGGGCTAGATGCTAATTAAAATCTAAAGGTACAAATAATTACATGGTTCAAATTTTTATAAATTAAAATTATGAGCAATCATAAATGCAGCAGTATATGTGCATATCAATTCTGTGTACATGTAAACAACTTATTTGTATATTTCCGGTTTTGCGGAGTTTGTGACTTGCGTTACTAATCACAAAAATGCATAAACTCTATTTATGCATAAGTTGATTGCCTGGCCTCAGGACTCAAAAATAAATAGTCTTCATAATATAATGACCATAATTAGCTGTCCATATCTTATAAAATTGTTCATAAATAAAAAAACGAAAAATAAATATTGCTTTTCAAATAAATCACAAAATTTCAAATAAATTCGAAACGATATAAAGTTTCCATGACAAATCTTAGGTGCAAATTTCATCAGTTTTAACAAAATAATCATAAAAACATGGAAAATTATTTTTCACTAACTTTCAATTTTAGAATCTGAAAAGATGATAAATGCGGCGTTTTCCTAAGTCCTTATATTCTGTTCTATTATGTCACTAATATCACTATGCTATTTTCTTCGAAATCGCCAAATCGTAGAAAGATAACATAATGAGGTATTTACACATCTATAGCAAAATTGCATGTGACAACATATTAATTTTCTTCAGATTCGAAACTCACTCGCAGTAACTATTTTCACCTAAATCGAATTTAAATAATGAAAATTCACCGTTAACTGCCAAAGATTATGGCCTTACGAGGTGTCTCAAATAATATATGTGACAACATATCACAAACCAACTGAAAATTCGAAGTATAATAATTTTAGGCCAAAGAATGTTAAACTACTCGTAAATCATGCTCATGCCGATAAGTATGATTAATCAAAATCATCGATCAAATCAGCAAAATATCTACAAAACATTTTGGGACCAGGAAGTATTAGCATGCGTAGTTAATTCGTGATATTTCATAATGGCACACAAATTTTACAAGTTTTGTCTGTTATTCTTAATAACTGCGAAAAACACTTATTTCCACGATTTGCATACTGCTATCTGCGCGTGGCTGTGCGATTGATTGAAGAAATGTAGATCTATGCTATACTATTTCATACTTTCATATATGTGAGGTAATTTGTGCATAAAGACAAATGCTGGTTTATGACAATCTCAGCAATACTAATAAAATAAGAGGAAGATTATTCTTACCGATGGCCCATTTGATTGGAACGCGACAAGAAGTCTCCTGCTACTGTTCTTGGCGACTCGCAAGGAGCAAGATCAGTGGATCTTCAGGATTTCTCTCCTTAGCGGTAATACCCTAGTAGCTGTAGTGCAAATTTAACGGTCTGAATATATAGTTAATCTGGTGAAAAGTGAACAAATGTTTGGTTTTGTAACTCTGCATTCGATTGGAAGAGAGGACCTGGAGGACATTTTGTCTGCACTAACCTCAATCCTTTAGTAAGTTGGATGAATGAATGTGTATTTGTCACGCTGCATTTCATGTGAATGTATATTCAGAAAATAAGAGAAAGCTGCCGCCCTTGTTCTTTCCGTGGCAAATTAAGTGAAGGAAATGGCTGCAATGCATGCTGTGAACATACTTCTCGAAACTGAGGTGCTCGCAACTCTCTCCTTTAATATCATTATGCTTACCGCAATTATAAACGCGATACTAACCTAATACCTCTCCCGATTCCCCGGCACGTATGATAATATGAGATTCCATATTATTTTTGTCAGATGTCAATGTGCACATGTCACACGTGTCACACAAATTTGATTATGTATTTTTAACGTGTTAAAATAATTGTTAATAAATAATCGTCACATACAAATGAACTTGACTATTCGCATTACTATTGCTTAAAGCATTTTACCGATTATACTCATCGTATTATAATCATTCATTGCAAAATTTAATTGTTTCCGTAAACAACAACTTCATCGATGTACTGATACAATTCAACTACTTTCAGGAGACCGTATCTCATTGTCATCGACCATTTCGATCACGATGTTTTCCCCAACGCCAAAATCGTCGTCATTAGTCAATCTAATTAACCGTGGCGATATCTGTTGAGTCGTGATCAGTTAGGCGTTGCCTTATAGGACAGAGTCGAATTCGATCCTGCCGTAAGATCGTAGCGGCGCGATAATGTCAGAATGCTGAATTCGGCCATGTCGTGCCGTATATGTCGACCCGATTGGCTTGATAACAAAAGTACTACAAGTGTATTCTTTAAAAGGATTTAATGTGATATTTAAATCAGGATTGAAAGGGAGTGCGAGTAGCTCAGCGAAGGCGTTAATCAGCACACAATTAATCACTTGGATGATGAGAGACAAAAAATTTTGTTAAAGATTGCCCCCAAACCCTATTCGTAGCACATGTACATTTTACCATCAACAATAAGTTACATTCAATACTTATACTAAATATAACATTAATTCTAATAGAAGAACAAAAACAAGCGCGAAACGAAGAAAGGGCGAGTGGCTGAACTCTTGGGAACTGTTTCACCTGTTTTGGGATCTTCCCCGTCCATACTAATATGTGAACTAAACATCATGAATTTAACACATATTTTCATGTAAATCTACAAAAACGAAAACTTCGTCAGTGAAAATATTACACTTGTAACAAATGACACATAATAACCAACTAGCCCATAACATATCACAGTCTCAAATACAAAGTCTTCTAAATCTTCACCTAAATAAACAATAAAAAAACACAATTATAAGCCTTAGCAAATCAAATCTAAATAAAAACAGCATAAATAATTTAATACATACTAGGGAGGATTTCAAATGTGTAATCTGTAATTTGGGTAAGCAGTAAAATTACGATGAAAAATTTATACATTTAGAAAAACCCAGGGATTTGATATAAAATGTGTTTTTAGATAGAATAGTTTAGAATGTTCAAATGAAGTAAGGAAAAAAAAAAAACAGAAAGGAGAGGAGAGGAGGAGGGGAGAATGGCATGAAAAGGGAGGGGAAAGCGGGATGGCGAAATGTCGGTTTTTTGAGTGGATTCGGCTGATAATTAAAATGCCGTTTATTATGAAACTACGACATTACAAATGTATTAAACCGCGAGTTTACAAGAAGATTGAGTTTTTCATAGTTTCCAAAAATCGTTGCTAATTTATAAGGTTTTATGGTTTTTAAAAACTATTTTTAGCATTTTGAAACTATCAAATTAAATAATTTACTTCAAATATAATAGAATTACATTATTAAGCTAAATTAATAATATAAAATTGACTTGATAATAAATTACTTTTAAACAAATATATGATTAAAAAATACGAGATATTAACGACCTTGTTAATATTGTTCGATTTCAGATTGCTCTAAATCATATGATTATTGATTACGAGAATTAGTCGGGGCAGATATGTGTAGGCCGTTTGTCCTTGTTCGTTGTGTAAATTATTTGTTCTAGTTCATTAGCCCCTTGTATTTGTGTGTACATTCTTGTTCGACAGTGCCTTGACTTCCGTTGGAGAATCATTTGTCACTTGTTCGATAGTCCTTGACCGTTGTGTGTATTCACTGTCATTTGTTCTGGATTCATTTGTCATTGTATTCCATTCCAAATCATTTGTCCTTGTGATTGTAAACATTTATCTTGTTCGATATACCTTGTGATTTAGTTGTTTATTTGTCACTGTTAATTAGTCGGCCGACTTCGTTGTGTAAATCTACAGTTCATTATTCCTTGTATTTCATTGTTCTTGTTATTAGTCTTTGTATTTTAGATTTGATATAACCATTTGTTCTTGTTCATTAGTCACGCATGACTTAACCCATGTGAGATCTTCACTATTCATTAGTCGCGAGCCGTTGTGTGAGCCATTTGTCATTGTTCGTGAGTCGATAATGATATTTTTGTCTTAGTTCGACAACGGAAACGCTGTTTCGTTAATAATTTTGCCTTTGATTGGTAGTCGCTGTATTGAGCCATTTGTCTGTTTGTCGTGGCGACGTTGTGGCCATCATTTGTTCTAGTTCGACCATTTGTTCTTGTTCGATGATCTTGATATTGTCAATCTTTATTATAACAATTGAATCGACTTCGTTAGCGTTCATGTGCTATTGACTTTTTCATTGAATCTCCTTGTTCATTAGTCCTTGCGTCATACAATGAATCGACTGTTCTTGTGTGACTTCAAATGTGTAAATCATTGTCTGATTAATTAATTTTTAATGATAGCGACATAGTCATTGTATTTCGTTGTAACAAAATCATTTGTTCGGATTCGTGTCACTTATTGAGTAAGTTGTGTGAACCGTTTGTTCTTGAATTAGTCCTTGTGACTCGTTGTGTAAATCATTTGTCCTTGTTGAATTTAGTCTTGTGACTATTGAATTATTTAAATCATGTTCGATTAGTCTGACTCATTAGATGAATCCATATCATTATTTAATTGTCCTTGTGATCATTTGTTCTAGTTCATTTGTCATTATGACTCATTATAAATCCTTGTATGATTCTCACTGTAACTCACAATGTAAACCATTTATCCTGTGTGTGTTGTGACATTATATATCATTTGTCTGTTAAATGATCTTATGACTATTATCAATGTGCTATTCTTGTAAGTGATATGACCTGTGTAGTACCATTTGTTGCTTATTCGTAATTCTGATGACTTTCGTTATTGACTGAATCTTTGATACTTCGTGGTCCTTGCAGTATCTTGTTCATTAGTCATTGACTCATATTATTGAATCATTTGTTCTGGTCATTTGTCATTGTGACTCGTTATTGTAAATCATTGTCCTTGACCAGTAATCGCGTTATGCTTCATTTGTCTTGTTCATTAGTCCTTGTGACTTAGATTGTGTGAATCATTGTCTGATTGTAGTCTTGTGACTTCGTTGTGTAAATCATTTGTTACAGTTCATGTCACATGTGACTGTTGTATTCTCTTGTTCGTCAGTCGCTGTGACTAGGACGTGAACCGTGTCCTTGTATTTAGTTGTGTGTCATTGATCTTGTTCATTGTGATCCTTTTCGTGGTCGTTGTGACTACATTGTGAATCGGCGACTAGTTGAACATTGACAATGAACAGTTATCTTGATGTTGTCTGTTGACTTGGTGTCGATGTGATCGCTGTTAGAACCAGTCCTTGTAATTTAAAGTCTGTTCTGTAGTCTGTGACAATGCTATTAGTCTTGTGACTAGTAATGAACCGACTGTGTGTTTGACTCATTTATGTGAATCGACTAGAAACTGTTCATTAGTCGCTGTGACTGTTGTGTATTCATTTATCGCTGTTCGTGAGTGATGTGACACTCGCTGTGATATTATCATTTGTTCTGTTCGTCATTGTATTTCGTTTGTGAATCATTTGTCTAGTTCGGTATTCGTGTATTCGTTATTGTAAATCATTTGTCCTTCTTGGTCCTTGTGACTTGTAAACCATTTGTCTTTGTTCATTGGTAATGACAAATTGTGAATGAATCATTGAGTCCTTGTTAATTAGTCGCTACATTTAAGTTGTTGTTCTGGTGTCCATTGTGATTTTGTGTGTGAACTGACTGTTCTTTGTTTGTAGTGATGTGACTCGCTGTGTAGTCATTTGTTCTGGATTCGTAGTCGTGACAAGTTTCAGTGATCATTTGACCTTGTTAATTAGTCCTTGTGACTCTTGTCTGTTTATTAGTCGGTTGTGACTGTTATTAACACATCATTTAATTCTGTAATCATTGTGACTGCGTTATTGTGAACCATTTGTTCTTGATTAGATTAGTCTGTATTCGTTATTATGCCGTCACTGTAAATTAGTCGCCTACAGCCGACTGGGTTGAAAAAACCATTTGTCTTGTTCTGTGTTGTCACTGATACCGTTGAGTAAAATCATTTGTTAGTTCATTAGTCCTTGTGACCGTTGTGTGGCCGACAAGTTTGTTAATGATGCTTTTAGTCTGTGACTTCCTTGTGTGAATCGACATTACAGTTCGTGAGTCGTGTGATATTTTGTGTCATTTGTCTGGATTCATTATTCATTATGACTTCGTTATATCGACTGACCTTGAGTAGTCGCTGTATTCCTTGTAACCGTGTCACTGTTGTGACTCGTTGTGTATCATTTGTTCTAGTTCATTTGTGACTTTGCGTGTAATGAGTTGAATTTGTTCTTATTCATTGGTACTGTGGTATTTGTCACTGTTCTTCGTTAATAACATTTATCTTTTATTCATTAATGCTATTTGACTTCATTATGTTCATCATTTGTTCCTTCATTGATCACCGTTGTGTAATTCGCTGTTCTTCTTCATTGAATCCTTGTAATGAATGTATTCATTAGTCCTTGTATTTCGTTATTATTATTAAGATTGATTCATTAATGATTTTAAGTTGTCATGTTTCATTTGTCCTTGTTCATTAGTCTTCGACCGTTATTAACAAATCATTTGTTCAATTCTTTAGTCCTTGTATTGTGATGTTCATTTGTTCTTTTTTATTAGTCGATGTGACTCCTTGTGGTAGTCATTTGTTGTTCATTGTATTTTTAAGTTTTGTGAATCATTCTCCTAGTTCGATATTCATTATGACTTTAAGTTATCTTATGTTAATTAGTCGCTCCTTGTGTAAACCATTGTCACTGATTTATTGTAGATTGTGACTTGTTATTGTACATCATTTGTTAGTTAAGATTGAATCATTGTGACTGTGTTGTGTGGGCATTTGTTCTTGTTCATTGAATCACAGTAGTCGTTATTAAATCATTTGTCTTGTAAGTAGTCGCTTGTGACTTTGCGTTGTAACTGATTTGTCTTGTTAGTGTCACTGTATTTCGTTATTATGAATCATTTGTCATGATATTAGTCGCCGGCGTTGTATGAAATCGACTGTTCTAGTTCATTAGTCCTTGTGACTCGTTGACATTGTTCAATGTTCATTAAGTCCATATGACTATAAGTTGTCAATCAGATGCATTTCTGTTCATGTTCTTTAGTCGTATGTGTGAATCATTGTTCTAGTTCATTGAGTCGTGTGACTCGTTTTAGTGAATCGATAATCCTATTCGTGGCCATTAATAATAATTATATTGACCTTATTAATTAGTCCTTTAATGACGACCGACTGTCGCTAGTCGTGTGACTAGTTGGTGTACATCATTTGTTAGTTTAGTGTGTATTTCGTTGTGTGGCAATTTGTTTAACTGTTCATTAGTCCTTGTGAATCGTTATGTAAATCATTTGTCATGATTGAAGTATATGACTAAGTTATCAAACCATTTGTCTGTTCTGACAAGACAACTCGTTGTAAACTGTTCTACTTCATTAGTCCTTGTATTTAAGATTGTGTGAACCCATTTGTTCTTCTTCTCATTATCATATGACTTCGTTATTAATGCATAATGTTTCGTTATTAAATAAATCTATTAAGATTGTTCATTAGTCCGCCCCGTGACAAACTTGTGTGAGAGTAGTCCTTACGGCTTTAAGTTGATCATTTGTTCTAATTCTTAGTCATATGACTAAGATTATTGTATTCGATTGTTCTTTTATTGTGTCTTGACTTTCCTTGTGTGAATCATTTGTTCTAGTTCGTGTAACCGTTTTATTGAATCATTTCTCTAGTTCATTATTCATTATGACATATCGGTGACCTGATAGTGTCATAGTATAAACCATTTGTCCTTTATTTATTAGTCATTGTCGACTGTTCTAGTCATTAGTGTGACTTTCGTTATTATTGAGCCATTTCTTTATTGTCACTGGAAGCGTTGTGATATTTGTCGCATAAATTAATCCTTGTATTTCGTTATGTAAACCATTTGTCTTTATTTCATTAGTACTGTATTCGTTGTATTGAATCGATTGTCCTTGTTAGTAGTCATACGC
Organism: Silene latifolia; assembly: GCF_048544455.1. NCBI lineage: Eukaryota > Viridiplantae > Streptophyta > Magnoliopsida > Caryophyllales > Caryophyllaceae > Silene > Silene latifolia. The sequence goes on along the minus strand of NW_027413205.1, from coordinate 11,529 downwards.
GGCTCTAGTCACTGTGACTCGTTAATAAAACCATTGTTCTTTATTCGATAGTCACATTGCTAGTTGTGTGAACCACTGTTCATGTTCTTTAGTCATTGTGACTGTAATGTGAATCATTTGTTCTGGATTCGTGAATTACGTGGAACACAGTAATCATTTGTCTATTCATTATATTTTTAAATTATGTAAATCATTTGACCTTGTTAGTCCTTGTAATGTGAACCATTTATTTACTGTTTATTAATACGTGTATTTCAAGTTGTGTACAATTCTAGTTATTGAGTCCTTGTGACATGTGAACAATTTGTTCTGATTCATTAGTCTTATTGAATAGATATAGCAAATCATTTGTCTGTGTAGATCGCGGCGTATTTATAAACCGATTTATTTCATTAGTCTTGGCCAGCTGATAGTGTGTACTACGACTTCGTTATTAACAAATCGTTTGTTCTACTTTCGATTAGTCCTTGTGATTTTCGTTGTGTGAACCATTGTTCTTCTTCATTGAGTCTGCTGACTGCGTTATTGTGAACCCGACTGTTCTTGTTCATTAGTCCTGCAATGTTATTCGGTAATTCGCAATGACTTCGTTGTAATGACGATTTGTCATCACGATCGTCATACATTTCGTCATTTGTTCTAGTTCTTTGAGGTCCTTGTGACGTTATTGTGTTATTCCGTTCTTTTATTGGTCGATAATGACTCCTTATTATTGAATCGCTGTTAGTTCATTAGTCATTGTGACTCGTTTTTGTGAATCATTTGATCTGGTTACTATTCATGACTTTCGTTGTAAATCATTTGACGCTAATTAGTACTTGAGTAATAAACCATTTTTCCTTGTTTTATTAGTCATTGTATGACTTCGTTGTATTAGCATTTGTTCTAGTTCGCCCCTTGTGACTGTGTGAACCGACTGTTGTCCTTGGCCTTGTTTATTGGTGACTGTTCATTAGTCACGTGACTTGTGAATCATTTCCTTTGATGTGACATTGAACCCTTTGTCCTTGTTCATTAGTCAATGTGACTATCGCTGTATGAATCGACTGTTCTAGTATTAGTCATTGTGACTGGATTTTAACAATTGTCATTATGACAAGTTATGTAAATCGGCACACATATCCTTGTGACTCTGTTCTTGTTAATTAATCGCCATAGTTAATGTATCGTTCTAGTCCTTGTGACTCGTTGTGATTCGATAGTCGCAATGACCGTTGTGTGTCGCGTAGTCATACTATTGACTGCTATGCTGACCGATTAGTCTTGTGACTCATTGGGTGATTAGTCACTAATGACTCCTTGTGTGAATCGACTGTTCTAGTTCATTTGTCATTATTGACTCAATGGTAAATCATTGTCTGTCTTGTGTTTCGTTAGCAAACCGACTGTCCTTGTTTATTAGTCATTGTGACATTCGTTAGTTCTAGTTCGATGTGAGTAGTTATTGTGGGTATTTGTTCTTGTGAATTGAACGTAGGCACTGGGGCTGTGCTCTTTCCACTGAGTAGTGAACCGCATCGCGATTTCATTAGTCGCTGTGATCGTTAGATAGATCCTTCTCCTTGTTCATTGTCGCTGGCGGCAACATACGTGGTTTGTTCTGGACTGTCGTATGACTCGATCATTTGACTCCTTGTGACTCCTGTCCTTGTTTATTAGTCATTGTATTTCGTTGATAATGAAATCTGCCAGTTCGTTGGTCCTTGTGACTCGTTATGTGAACCGTGATGCTGTTCATTAGTCCTTGTGGCTAGTTGTGAATGACCATTTGATTCTTTGCTGCATTAGTCTAGTGACTCGTTGTGTCACTGTCATGTTCGTGGTCGCTGTGACAGTTGTGTGAACCGCTGTCACTTTGTTGGTCATTGTATTCTATGTGAATCGCTGTTCGTTATTGTCATTGTGACTTTAAAATTTATTATTAATGTTGTCGTGAGTAATCGCTTGTATTTTAGTTGATTTGTCTTTGTTCATTGAGTGATCATTTGTCCTTGTGACTGGGTGTCAATATTCATTTGTTCCTAGTTGGCTCCTTGTCACTGTGACTCATTGTTCTTCTTATTGATATCATTTGTCATGAATTTCGTGTATTGTTGTGTGTCACTGTTGTCGTGACCGCTGTGTGACTGGCGTTATTGACTCGTTGTATTAAATCATTTGTCACTGTTAATCCTTGTGACTAGGACCGTTTGTCTCTTTGTTCGATTAGTCCTTGTATTTCGTTATTATTGAATCATTTGTCCTTGATTAATTAGTCATGTGACTAGGATTGGCTAATCTGCAGTTCATTAGTCCTTTGGCATGACTTCGTTGTGAAATGTATTTGTTCTTTATTAGTCAGCGCATGACCGTTGTGTGAACTGATCGTTATTCGTGTCCTTTGACCGTTGACAGTCCTGCTCTTGTTCGTCCTTGTGACAAATTGTGTATCCTTGTTCGTAGTCGATGTGACCTTGTGTGTATCGCAATTCGTGAACCGTTATTGACCGTTTGTGTCTATTGTATTTGCGTTATTGTAAATGAACTTGTCCTTCTTAATTAGTCCTTGTGACTCGTTGTGTGAACCGACTGTTCTTGTTCAGTCCTTGTGACTCGTTGTGTGGGAAACCATTTGTTCATGTTCTTTGATCGATGTGACTCTGTATTGAATCATTGTTCGTAGTCATTGTGTCATTATGACTTCGTTATGTGACGCTATTCACTGTCCTTGTTTAGTTGTGTGTTGTGACTCGTTGTGTGAGCAATTTGTTCTGTGGTCGTTATGTACGTCGCCTGATTATTAGTCGCTGTGACGTTGTCTTAAGTTGTGATAACTGTCTCTCGCTGAAGGATGAGACAATTTGTTCTTCAGTCACAGTGACCGTTGTGTATTAATGATTCATGAAATCTGTTCATGTGATGTATTCGCTGTTCGACAGTCACCGACAGATTGTGTAAATCTTTAGTCCTTGTACTTGTATTCTTTTGAAATTGGTCGATGTGACTTTCCTTATTATTGAATGTTCTAGTTCATTGTCATTGGCCGACCGTTTTGTGAATCTGTCCTAGTTCATTATTCATTATGATAAAAGTTATGTAAATCATTTAATTAGTCGCTTGTGAATCTTTGTGAGCCGACTGTTCTTGTTAATTATTTCTGAGCTCGTTGTTCTAGTTCATTAGTCTGTGACAAGATGAACCTGTATTCCTGTGAATCGCGAGGCTTCGTTGATAAATCATTTGTCATAGCGTAGTCCTTCGTTATTAATTGTCGTAGTCCTTGTGACTGCGTGGAGATATCACTTCTTCACTGTTCATTAGTCGCTGTGACTCTTGTATTGAATCGTTCATTTGTCATTGTGATATATTAAATCATTTGTCTGATTAGTAGTCCTTGTGACTGCGTTAAAACCATTTGTCCTTGTTTGTCATTGTATTTCGTTATTGAAATCATTTGTTCTGGATTCATTAGTCCTTGTGGTATCGTTATTGATTCTTGTAGTCGCTTTATGTTGTGTGTTATTCACTGTTAATTTATTTCATTAGACAGATCACTTCATATTCGATGAATCCTCCTTGTGTAGTGGTTTGTTAGTTCGTCATTATGACTCATTATGTAAATCATTTGACCTGATGAAATTAATCACTGTGACTGTGTAAACAATTTGTCACTGTTTAATTAGTCATTGTGATAAGGTTGTGTAAATCGACTGTTCTAGTTCATTAGTCCTTGTGATTTCGTTGTGTCAACCGACTGTTCTTGTTCGATAGTCCTTGTCGTTATTGTGAGCCATTTGTTCTTATTCGTCCTAGTGACTTCGTTAATCATTTGTCCTTATTCGTAGTCCTTGTAGACTCGTTGTGGTGACTGTCGCTGTTCGACCAGTCGTGTGACTTCCTCGTGTCTTTGTTCATCGCTATTGTGAATCTTTGTCTGATTGAGTCCTTGTGACTAAGTTGTGTAACTAATCATTTGTTCTAGTTCATTAGTCCATGTGACTCGTTATTATGAGCTATTTTGTCACTTGTTCGTACTTTTGTGACTATTGTGTAATTACATTTATTCTTGTTCATTAGTCGCTGTGACACTAGTTGTGTCATTTGTCCTTGATTCATTAGTCCTTGTGACCGTTATTATTGACCGCTGTCCTTTCATTAGTCATTGTGACTTTCTGTGAATCGCTGTTCTAGTTCATTTGTCATTGGTAACTGGGTTGTGTAAATCTGTCCTTGATGATTAGTCCTTGTGACTTCGTTATCAACGTTGTCTTGAACGTGTCACTTGTGACTATCATTTGTCTTGTTAATTAGTCCTTGTATTTAAGGTGTATCATTTGTTACAATTCGATAGTCCTTGTGACCGTTGTGTGAGCCATTTGTTCTTGTTTATTAGTCTTTGTGACTTAAGTTGTATTGAACTTCGACCGTCCGTGTAGTCACATTTCGTTGTGAGATCATTTCTTCTGGTCGATGAGTCAGCGTGTGCTTTCGTTGTGTGAACCGGTATCGCTGTTCGGTGAATGTGACTTTTTATTGTGTGTAATCGACTATTTCTAATTGTCATTGTGATTTCGTTTTAATCGAATCGATTTGTCTAGTCTTTGTCGATTATGACTTCGTTATGTAAATAATTTGTCCTTCGCCAATAGTCCTTGCAGCTACCGTTGTGAACTACATTTGTTCTTGTTCTGTGACAGTTGTGTGTATTTGTTCATGTTCTTTCATTGTGACTCCTTGTGTGAATCGCTGGACTAATTAGATTAGCGATTTTGAAATAATCATTTGTCTGGATTCATTATTCATTATGACTCGTTATGTAAATCATTTGACCTTGTGTGTCGCTTGTATTTTCTGTGACCATTTGTCGCTTTCGTTGTGTACATCATTTGTTCTATTCATTATTGTGTGCTGTTTGCCAATGAATCGTTAACTGATACTATTAAATTAATTTACTTGTAACAACAAGATGTATGCTAACTGCGTTGTATCATTTGTTAATAAGTTGTGTAACCGACTGTTCTTCTCGATAGTCGCTGTGACTTCGTTGTGTGAACCTGTTCTTGTTCGTGGCTCCTTGTGACCGTTGGTATTGATGGATTCATTAATCACTGTGACTAAGTTGTGTATCTTTGATGTGAGTGTCGCTACGACTTTAAAATTGTGTAAATCATTTGTTCTGGCAGTCCTTGTGACTTTGCGTTTGTTCTTTTTTATTGAGGCGATAATGACAAGCTATTATTAATCATTTGTTCTGGACCTTCATTGAGTAAGTGTGATTTCGTTTTGTGAATCATTTGTCTAGTTCACTTAATTACGTGTATGACTGCGTTAAATCGTGCCTTATTGGCTCTTTTTCCTTGTTATTTAAATTGTGACTTTCCGTTAATCATTTGTTCTGTCCCTTGTGGCTTTGAACCATTTTGTTCTTCGTGAATATTGAATAGTCTTTGTGACCGTTGTGTGAGCCATTTGTGACTTGTGTGTAGTGTCACTATTCATCGCTGTGACGCGTTGTGTGGCCGATTTGTCTGTTCATTAGTGATGACTCCTTGTGTGGTGTTCTTTTCTGTGCCGTTTTGTTATCATTTGTCCTGGTTCATTATTCGTGATTTCGTGCCGTAGTCGCTGTGATCACTGTGTGGCAAATTAGCTGATGATTGGCAGCTACGTTCGTTGTGTAAATCATTTGTCATGTGACGTTGGCTAGTCGATGAATTCTCCTTCTCGCTATTACCATTTATCGTTAATGACTCTTATTATGTGAATCATTCTGATTCTAGTTGTAAATCGTGTATTTCGTTGGTAATATCATTTGTCACTAGTCCTTGTGACTCGTTAATGCTGTGACCGTTGAATTTGTCTGAGTAGTCCTTGTGATTTTTCGTTGTCTTCATAGTCCATGTTCGTTGTGAATACATTTATTATTGCTATTGTCTTGATTCTTGTTCATTGAATAAAGCTGACTCTTGTGAAATCATTGTCTTGTGACGTATTATTAGTTGATCCTTTCATTAGTCGTGACTCCTTGTGAATCGCTGTTCTATTTTCATTTGTCATTGTATTTCGTTATTGTGTAAATCATTTGTCGCTAGTCCTTGTGACTTCGTTATTAAATTATCTTTATTCATTAATTCATGACTTCGTTATTATTAGTCATTTGTCTGTAGTAGTCGCTGTGACTAAGTTGTGTAATGGCTGTTCTAGTTCATTAAGTCGCTGTGTTTCATTTGTTCTTGTTTGGCTCGTTGTGTGAACCGACCAAGTTCTGTTCGTGGTCTGACTCGTTGTGTGATCATTTCTCTTGTTGTGTATTGTGACTTCGTTGTGTGTCGCTGTTCGTAGTGATGTATGTTCTGGATTCATTAATTCGTTGTGACTAGGACACGTAATTCGTATTCGTGTGACTAGGTGTAAATATTTGTCATGAAATTAATTCCTTGTATTTCGTTGTTCATTAGTCCTTTGACTGTCAATCATTGAGTCATGATTACGTTGTGTAAATCATCTTGTTCTAGTTCTTTAGTCCTTGTGATAAATTCTTGTTTATTAGTCGATGTGACATCTTGAATCGTGATTCGTACGAACTCGTTTTTTGAGATCATTTCTCCTAGTTCATTATTCATTATATTTCGTTACTGTGACTGATGGCTCAGCTCCTTGTCTTGTTTGTCAATTCGTTGTGATACTTGTTATTATTGTTTGTTCTGTTCATTGTGACAAGTTGTCCGTGAACCAGCTGTTCTTTGTTCGTAGTCGTTGTGTCGCTGTTTTCGTTGAGCAACAGTCCTTGTCCTTGTTGTGAACAATTTCTGGATCTCCTTGTGACTGTTGTGTTCTTCTTAGTCCTTGTGATTCGTTGTGTGGTATTCTTTAGTCATTGTGATGATGATTTGTTCTATTGTGATAAGTTTAATGTCATTTGTCACTTGTTATATTATTCATTATGATAAGTTATGTAAATCATTTGACCTTATTATTGAACCGACTGTCTGTTTATTAGTCATTGTGACAAGTTGACTATTTGCATTACTGTAGTCGTATTGTGAACTGAATTTGTTTAACTTGTTCGATAGTCTGTGAATCGTGTAAATCTGTTGTCCTTGATTAATTAGTCCTTGTGACTTCGTTAATATCTTCATTAATCGTTGTGTAGATCATTTTGTTCACCTTCGATAGTCCTTGTGACAATGTGTTCTTCGTAGTCCTTGGCGGCATTTCGTTGACCGTTTGTTCTTTGTCGTGTCCTTGTGACTCGTTGTGTGAATCATTTGTCCTTGTTAACTAGTCCTTAATGACTGGTTGTGAACCATTTGTCCTTGTTCATTAGTCCTTGTGACTCATTGTGTGAATCATTCATTCCTTGTGACTCGTTGTGTCATTGTTCTTGTTCATTAGTGATGTGACTCCTTGTGTGCAGATCGGTTTGTTTCTGAGTTCATTAGTCATTGTGACTCGTTTTTGCGAAATCGACTGTGACCTAGTTCATTATTCATTATGCAGCTCGTTATGTAAATCCATTTGACCTTGTTAATTAGTCCTTGCGACTCCTGTAAACCATTTGTCCTTGTTTATTAGTCATTGTGACTGGGTTGTCTCTTCATTAGCCCTTGTGACTCGTGTATAATTTGTTCTTGTTCATTAGTCATGTGACTCGTTGTGTGAACCATTTGTTCTTGTTCATTAGTCCCTGTGACTCGTTGTGCGAGCCATTTGTTGTTGATTAGTCCTTGTGACTGAGTTGTGTGAATCATTTGTCCTTGTTCATTGAACGGCTGTGAAACCATTTGTCCTTGTTCATTGTCATTTAGCCCTTGTGAAATCATTTGTTCTATTCATTTGATAATATCTTGTCACTTAAGTAGTCCTTGTGACTCATTGTAAATCGCTATGTCATTAGTCATTGTGACTCGTTGTGTAACTTGTCCTTGTTAATTAGTCCTTGTGACTCGTTGTGTAAATCATTTGTTCTAGTTCATTGTATTGTGACTCGTTGTGTGAATCTTTGTATTCTTATTATTAGGCCTTTGTGACTCGTTGTAAACCATTTGTTCTGTTCATTAGTCCTTGTGACTCGTTGTGTAAACAATTTGTCCTTGTTCATTAGTCCTTGTGATTCGTTGTGTGAATCATTTGTTCTAGTTCATTAGTCTTGTGACTCGTTGTGTGAATCATTTGTCTAGTTCTGTTCATTATGAGCTATGTGAGATGTGTGTATTTGTCACTTAGCGGTCATTGTGACTAAGTTATTAGCAAATCATTTCTAATTCATTAGTCACTTGTGATATTGAGCCATTTGTTCTTATTTCATTAATCCTTGTGATAGTTGTGTGAACAACTGTTCTGTTCATTAGTCATTGTGACTAGTTATAATCATTGTCCTAGTTCAATAGCCATTATGAATGTCATATTAAATCAGTTGACCATGTTAAATAGTCTTGTGACCCTTATGTAGCTCACCCTTTGTGCCTGTTTATAATCTGGTGACCGTTGTGTAAATCTATTTGTTCTAGTTCATTAATTCTGTGTGATCGCTGTATTTGTGTATTAATCAGTCCTTGTGACTCATTTGTGCCGAACCATGTGTTCTTGTATTAGTCATTGTGACTTCGTTGTGTGAATCATTTGTCTAGTTCATTAGTCATTATGACTCGTTGTGAACCATTGTCACTGTTCATTTAGTCATTGACTGTAGGGAATCATTTGTTCTAGTTAATCTGTCATTACTCGCTTGTAATCATTTATCACTGTGAATTAGTCCTTGTGACTCATTGTAACCATTTATCTTTGTTCAGTCATGACTGTGTGAACCATTTGTCCCTGTGAATTGTCATACGACTCGTTATTAACCATTTGTTCTATTCGTAGTCGCTTGACTCATTATTGTGAACCATTTGTTCATTAATCATTGTGACTCGTTGTGTGACCATTCATGTTCTTAGTCATTCGCTATTGATCATTTGTTCTATTCATAGTAATTGTGACATCATTTGTCTAGTTCGTATTCAATTATGACTAGTTATGTAAATCATTTGACCTTGTTAGTCCTTGTATTGTATAAACCTCGTGTCCTTGTTTAATAGGCAATGACTCGTTATGTATCATTTATTCTAGTTCATTAGTCCTTGTGACTCGTTGTGTGAACCATTTGTTCTTGTTCATTAATCCCTGTACTATTATTAAACCATTTGTCCCTGATCATTAGTCCTTGTGACTCGTTGTAAACATTTATCCTGTTCATTAATCCTTGTGACAGCTACATTTCGTTATTAAATCATTCACTCATTAGTCCTTACGTTTATTTATTTAATAATTCTTCTTCATTGATCGCGAGCTGTTCTGAACCATTGTTGTTCTAGTCCTTGTGACCGTTGTGTGAGAATCATTTGTCTTTGTTCATTAGTCCTTGTATTTCGTTATTAATACTTCATTGTCACTATTGATTAGTCATACGACTCGTTGTGTAAATCATTTGTTTGTGACCGTTGTGTGTTCCATTTGTTCTTGTTGTCTGTGACTCTTGTGAATCATTTGTTGGTTCATTAGTCATTGGCGTTTCAATTTGAATCATTCAAAAAAATACGAATGCATATACATATCATATATCGAGAAATTAATTTAATCGTAAATATTAGATTTGTCATCTTATTTATATTCCCATTTATGAATCTCCTATAGCATTCTTAATAATGGAAGAACAGGATTCAAATGTCAAGCTACCCCGGAATAAATGTGTGAATCTGAAAACTCGTAGTTTTTGCTATAAAAATGATGCAAAAACAAATTAACTAATTTTTAATGCGATATGATCAGAAAACCTTAGCTGTGAGGATTTTATTTCTCAGAAATTCGCCTGTGTAGAGGTCTCCCGCTTTCTTTACACTAGAAAAATGTTATAATATAAAATATTGATAATGAATTGAAAATACTCTTTTTCATTTATGGTGAAAAATTAACTGAATGCTTGTCTGCATTCTCAAAATAGGCATGTAAATTTAATAATTATTTCTCTTATTAAAATAATCAATATATAATTATTCCACTAATACGGTTTATACAGATAAAATGGAAAGGTCCCATTTTTATTTGTCATTTGTCAAAGTGTGACATATGTGACATGTTATGTAGTATATTTTTAACATATTAAAATCAGCCACTCATATTAATTTAAAGTCGACTAATGGTCGTAATTACTAACTGCCAAATGTCCAAATTATAAACTCTGACATTCTGTATTTATAACTCAATTTGATGATTCCATTAATTGTTTTGCGTAAACAATTTCATCTAAATTAATGATTGTTAAAAATAGGCTCATTTAATCATATTTCTGATGGGATAAAATTATACTCCTGGAAATTATCGTCGATATTTAAGCAATCTATTATCGATATCTCGATTAAATTACCTATGATAAGAGTGCCGTCTGCGGCATCTCATCAAATATAATTCGATGATCATTAATGTGTGTATCGGTAAATAGTTAATATTTAAATCATGTGATTCTGTGAGGACACATCCACTTGTCGACAGGTATATGCCAATTCTGTCACAATCTCCCCGATAAGGTGTCTTTAATTTTGATGGTTTCTATCGGAAAATATTTTGGCGGATTTTATGCGGATTACTAAATGGCCGTTTCGGTTCGCTATATTTAACGGTAAGTAGTCTTATCTTTATAATAAAATGCTCTTATTCGTGTAACAGATGAAATCAAAGTTAATGCGAAGTTTGTGCCGCATCTTAGATTGAATAGTCTTTAATTCGAAAATTCGATCATTAGAATACTATAGTAGCTCTCTCGCCCGTTCGAGGCTATAAATTTGCGAGCATATAAGCGTCATAAGACGCGTGTGTTACTATGAGCTCGACTAGTCATCTCAACATGTATATGGCACTGTATCAGCTCGCCCGCACTCTGAGAGTCGCGGATGTCGCACCGTACGAAATGAGAATATATGCTAATCTGTTCACTAGCGGGGGTTCAATTGTCTGCTGCAACCACGTTTGAATGTAACAAAAGTAAATAAGAGTTTAAAACTCGAGCGAGCAATCTCCACACATGAATGAATCAATCTCTCATGTTCTAATTTATTTAATATAATTGTTCATTTCAATTGAAATGACATACGAGAGAGGCTTTAGTTTAATATTTCTTTAACATACTCAACCTCACTACATACTCGTTTTCCTTGTAATGTAATACATTTGCGTGCAAAAACTACGTGCGTGTCTTATTATCAAGACATAATTTAGCCTTAAATATCCTTCTTGCAGCTAAAATGATTCTGAAATTATTACTTCATTCGTTATAAATATCTCTCATTATTCTTTATGCAGTATTCTGAAAAATCTACTTAACATTGCCACAATAATATCTTAACCGAAATCTGTCAGGAAATATCTTAATCTGTTGTCAATTGTCACTTGATAACACACCGCAAATTGCATCACTCTTACTGCTACTCAGAAATTCTTCTGCCAACACTTAAGTATCTTTATAACTTGCTTGACAAATTACTTAAATTACGATTTTGCTAATTCATCCTTGAA